>NW_014577160.1:54429-60826 GCF_000485595.1 Priapulus caudatus
ACAACTGTCCTTTCTAGTTATGTTTTAAGGAAATGCTTTAATTAAATTTGTGTGTGTTGTTTCCTATTTCTTATGGTATTTGGTGTTAATATAATAGAAGTTCATAGCTGTAACTGAATGAAGTGTATTTATTATATATGAGTGTAACTATCTTTAATTTTGACAATCAGGTGTTGACAGCAGTACTGGAGAGAAACTTTTACTATCGTACTGGGGACTTCCAGACGCAATTCTGCAAAGTTACCATGCCAACAACATAAAAAAAATGTTTTCATGGCAAGCAGATTGCCTGAGCCAACCGGAGGTACTCGAAGGGAAAAACCTGGTATGAATTCACATCACTACAATACCTAGCAAGAGATTTCAAACATACACAACATATTTCGACGGGAATAATTGTTGTGCATATGTTTATTTGTAATTTCAGGCAGTTTAAAAAGCAATATGTTGATGGGAAAACTTGAAAGATAGCATAGTCACATAAGAAATTGTCGCTCAAATACGACCACTGGGATAGTCTGCGTAAAATAAGTGCCGTAGCTGGGTAATTAGCCATGCATGCATGCTGTTCCATATTTCCTCTCTTGTATATGCAGGTGTATTCGGCACCAACGAGCGCAGGCAAGACAATGGTAGCTGAGCTTCTTATACTCAAAAGAATCTTGGAGACGCAGCGGAAAGCCATCTACATTCTGCCGTTTGTCTCCGTCGCTAGAGAAAAGATGTTCTACCTACAGGTGAATTGAAGAGCATTTGTTCATATTCAGCACTATTTTTTTTGCGTGGCCCCGAAGACTTGACTAGCGTTACCTCTGTTGTTATAATCTGCTTGCTTGTTTGACTGTTGATGTTACTTCTGCTGCTGATGATGACGATGATGATGTTGGGGACGATAATGATGGTGATGATGATGATGGTGACGACGATGATGATGATGATGATGATGTTGATCATGATGATGATGTTGGTGACGATGATGATGATGATGATGATGATGATGATGATGATGTTGGTGACGATGATGATGATGATGTTGATGATGATGATGATGTTGGTGACGATGAATAAGAAGAACCTGCTAATGATTATAACGGCAGTGATGCGGACGAGGAAGGTGACGAAGGTGTTCCTGTATCAATGCTACAAAATCATTCACGCACGTAACCTGTTAGAACTTTTCGCAATGGAGACTCGGCCTGGATGCATTCACGCAAACACCGATAGGATGGAGGCGATGATTAGCAACATGGACAGTAAAATCCCATGTCAGCGGCGTGAACACCCGCTAGGAAAGATTGAGTTTCACGTAGAGAGGTTCCCGACTACACGCGGTACGTTGGTTTCGCTGCAGAGTCTGTTTCGACGTGGAGGCCTGCGCGTGGACGGATACATGGGTCACCATCGACCCGTCGGAGGTTTCTCATCGATCGACATCGCGATCTGCACGATCGAGAAGGCGAACAGTCTCGTCAACAGACTACTGGAGGAGAAGAAGCTAGACGAGCTAGGTGAGATGACGTCGCGTTCGGGGGGCGAGGGGGGGGGTCCGTGTTTCCGAAGTGTGACGACGACGAGAAGAGAGCTGTCCCACTTTCTCTCTGTCGTTTCTCCTTTCTTCATATTTTTGTTTATTTTTTTTTATTATATAATTTTTTTATTTTTTTCATTTCATCTTCTGTCCCACGTCAGAGCTAAATTTCGTAGAGCTTAATTGAATGTAAATTTTTATTGAAATCGAATTGCGATGCGACGTTGCACGCGGTTTGCAACACGATTGTTGCAACGGTTTATTTTGCGGCTTGCTCCATTTCACACGTCGATAAACAAAGGCAGATCTTTTGTAATGTCCTCGGATTAACATTTGTGGGTAACATTCTAGGCCCACTTCTTATGTGGTCGACACACCTGAAGGAGAAAGCGTACAACACGCTCAGAATGCTGCATTTGCGGGTGCTTGCGCAAGTGTACGCAACTTTCCTATAAATTATATACGTGTTCGTCCCACGGATAATTTCTTCCTTCTAGTTCCTTCTCCCATCGGGAGACATAGGTTGGAAACGAAATCGCATGACGCTTCTATTCTATTGGCCGCTCTTTCGGCTTTGTCCATATTTTAATCCGCTAATGTAATCCTTTTCGTTGTCTGCCACTGTCCTTCGCCATGTTCCCTGAGTTATTTTTAATGACCTGTAACTAACTGACAAAAGAAAAAGTCAAATTTTCGTCACCTTGACAATTCCCGTCTCTCTCTCTCTCTCTCTCTGTGCCGTAGTAGTGCGCGCATGCAGGCATTGTTGTAGTGATGAGCTTCACATGATCGGGGATTCTAAAACGCGTGGTTACCTCTAGAATGCTACTGACGAAGATTCGCTACACGACTGAAGAATGAGGCTAACCAGGTGAAGGGTCCGGAGAACATGATTTGAAGTGGAGAGAGTAAAGGCAATGTTAAAGTGAAACATAGTGTGAAAGCAAACAGTGTCACGTCTGGTGATTCATAAATTGTAAGGTGTTGTGAGTTGATGGTTTATAATTTAAATATGTATTATAAGGAGAAACACTATTTTTAACGTTTTCTGTGAAATTTCTTAAACCTTTCGGGCATCTTTTTGGCCAGACTTCCCGCAGAACCACCTAGATTTCGATGTACATCTCAAACGCTCGGGAGCTCGAACTTGAAAAGATAACCCGTCATCAAATTTTTACTGTAAAAAATTGAGAGAGAAAATGTTCACTGTAAAAGGGAGCTCGTAGCAGTGAATCGCCGAGGCATTCGACGTTCGTCTGTCTTGCCGCAGGTGCGACGGCGTGTGGCAGATAGTTGGCATGAGCGCTACTTACCCCCAAACCTTGCACCTTATTCTCTGCACGCGCTGGTCAGGCTAGACTCACACACAGACTACCTTGCTAGTGTACAGAACCGCGGGTTCGGACCGTGCCGGGCCGCTGGCCGAAAAACAACGGAAGATTGCAAAGCGAAATATACGACTCCAAGCTCAACAAGCTAAGGTCGTTCCGCCAGTACCAGAGCGCCGTCAAAGTAAGGGTCGTAGGGTTTGGTGCAATAATGGGCATGTTGTAGAATATACGTGATGTCTTGATGATGGATCGATTATAGATATGAGTCATAGTGGTTTGCAGGCAGAAGCAGCAACAGCGACATTCTTTATCGAAAATAAGTAATCGATTATGAAATAAAAGACAACTGTAACGTCACAAGCTGTTGGCATCAGTAAGTTTATTGACTCAAGATGTCAAATATTCCTAATATCCTTTATATTTTATTTGGGTCATGCTCTCGTGAGAGTTCAGTGCAAACAAGCATGGCGTGTAATGTGCTGGTCTGTCACTCACAGACGTACATCGTGAGGGCCAATCAATGTTACCTGTAGATAATAATGTAATCTCCACAAACAGCTTGTGAGACAATGCAAAACAAATTTAATGTTTAACTCGCGACAGCTGTGCTTGGTCGAAACCAGTTGTTGTCGAACGATCTCTGAAACATTGAGATCTTTGAAAGATTGCCGACATAGAGGAGCGATGCGTTGTGTGGAGGTCTACCGAAGACTGAAGACAAAAAATGATGGAGGGGGTCAGGTACGCGGGTTATGAAATCGATAAGTGAAAAATTCACAAAATTGCAAAATCGTTTCTATTTCCTGAAGTCGAACCCTTCTCGTTAGCCTTGCTGGCGTGATGCCAATGATACTGTATACGCTTGTATATTTCGCGGTGGTAATTTCGCGAATTTCGTGAATGCGTCCCCCAGACCGCGAAATTAACAACACGCGAATAATTCATACCGAATAATTTTCCATAATCACCGACGCGCAAAATTAACCATTTGCGAAATTGTCGCTCAAGTCTGAATTTGCGAAAATATCTGTACCCGAAAAATATGGCGTATACAGTACTTGTTTATCTCAATACCGCAGGCTGACTCGACGGAGTCGTGCAGCTGTGTGTGGAGACGGTGACCTGCCGGTCAGTCCCGTAACTTGTGGTGTCTTCCGAACGGAAGAAGTGGGTGCGAAAGGTGCCTGGCAATACAGCAGCGAGAGAGTTCTACAACATCTCCGCGAACTGAACGCACGGCCGACTGGACGTCACGGGCGGTATCGCATCCAGACATCTGTTTTATTACCGGTCTAAGACAACGTAGTATACTGGTCTTAGTTAACGCAGCAAGCAACGAGACGGACGTCAACGGCGTATCATCCATAAAATATCTTTGGATCAACTCAATCTAGTGTAGGTTTAGTTGCACAAGAAATAACAAGTGGTAGGATCGTTACGGAGTATTGCATCACAAATCTCATTCTGGATCACTCTCTAAGATACTGAGTAGTATACGGTCTAGTTATAGCAAACCAGCAAACCGGCTACGGACATCACAGGCGGATATACTCCACACATCTCTTCTGGATCACCTCTAAAGACACGATGTAGGTATGGTTGACGGGCCAAGCAAGCAACAGCGACAGAAATTTAAGGTGGTATGCATCCAGATGTATCCATCTCTTTGGGATACAGTTCTAAGTCACTGTAAGTAAAGGTCAGTCAAGCGCTTTTAACTTGATCCTTGGTTCTGTTGATTGTGTGTAGATATATGTGTGGTAGAGTATGTTCTACTCCATTCCTGGTTGGCGAATCGCATCGTGGTAGATATTGTAAGTAGAGTAAATTCTCACACCCCAATTTGCTGGCTTGGCGAGTCGGGCGTGTAGACTATACTGTAAGTAGAGTAAATTCCAATTCATTCCTGCTGGCCGATCGTGGATGTAGATATATGTGAATACAGTAAGTTCGTACTCTTTAGCCGCCCTGGAGCGGCTCCAAGCCAGGCCAGCGGGTGGCTCCGGCTAGTCACGAGGAGACTCGTGTATAGGGGAAGGGCGGTAAGGCCGGGCACGAATGCCTGAAATGAATGAGAAAATTGTGTGCAAGCTTTAGTGTCAGTAATTTGAGAGTTCTGAAACTTTTAGTAAAGGAGTTGATGTTCGGTTTGTTGAAAGCAATCTGTCATCTATAGTTCCGAACCTGTTTACCTGTTTTAACCCCAGCCCGGCGTACCGCGGCGCCCCCTCATGCAGCTAGACGCGGCGGCATTGCGTGACGTGCTTGGAAGGCGGCTTAACGGACGGCCCAGTGGTGTCCGATGCAAATCCTCAGCCGGACCTTGCAGTACGGAGATGCATTTCAATCATGCTGGTTACGTTATACCTACATACATGTTTGTTGTGTGCGTACGTGCATGCGCACTGCATGTGTATGTGTGTGTGTGTGCGTGCCGTGCGTGGCGTGCGTGCGTCCGCCGTAGAGTGCGTGGCCGTGGCGTGTGTGTGGATATGGAGTGCGTGCGTGCGTGCGTGCGTGTATGTGTGTATATGTAAGTGTGTTCGTGCATGTGTGCATGTGTGTGAGCAACTCAAATATCGAATTGCACTTTAATTCCGTAAAAAGCACAAAAAGTTCAATAACTTGCACATATTTTTCTCTTGTGAGAGCTGCAAATTCCCCCTACAAGCTCACGTATAACTCAGAGAAGCAGCGAATCGGTATAATATTAGCAGGACATGCAGAATCCGTCGCAATCCGAGATACTGTTTGTTGTCATGGAAACTCTTTGTTTCGCAGGCCTCACAATGGATGAGAGGGATATCATAGAGGGAGCGTTTCGACACGGGCAAGTAAAAGTACTGATAGCCACGTCCACGCTGTGTTCAGGTATGCTCGTGTCATATCAAAGCATGGCTAGTGTGACCATCTTGTAAATAAATGTCTATAGTTATGCTTTGTACCTTATGTACCTTTGTACCTTTTGTACATTTTTTGCAAGTAGTACGTGGGAGCTTATATAGTTACAGGTAATAGATTAGAGGTAGAATGAGGTTATTGAATATTAAATTGCGAGTGTTTTGGCCTGCCACACTCCCTCCCATCGCCTTCTGATATTTCTACAATAGCATAAATCATAATTTCACTCAATAATAAGGAATCCTGGTGAAAACTTTTTTCACAATTTTCACGTTCATATACAGTCAAATCTGTATATGAGAGTCACTCAAACGTCAAAGGAAATGCTGAAGGTGTACCTAACTGACAGTTGTCCATTCCATGGAGGTGATCACTAGTGCCTCTTTGACTGTAAAACTGTAATTTTTTTTGTATTTTATGATTTCTCCGATGTTAAAACTTCAGGGGTGAATCTTCCGGCGCGCCGCGTGATTATTCGCTCGCCGCTGTTCAACGGCAAGCTGATAGACATGCTGGCTTACAAGCAGATGGTCGGGCGAGCCGGCAGGAAGGGTGTCGACACAGAAGGTAGCCACACATCCTTCTCGCTCTTTCTCTTTCTCTCTATCTCTCTCTCTTTCTCTCCCTCTCTCTCTCT
>NW_014577160.1:60919-65187 GCF_000485595.1 Priapulus caudatus
CCGTTTTATTTTGACTATTCTTTGCGGTAGTATTGATCAGCAGCTGTCCTACCTTACTAATATAAAACAAACCGCCTGTCTCTACGATGCTCCTACGCTGAGATAATGAGCGGTGAAAATCTGGTATTTTTGCCGAAAACTGACTCGAGATCCCTGTTAGCTGCGACCTTCTCTCGCTTTGAGATAGCTTCGGGAAACCTCGCGTGTTTTCGTCAATGATTGACAAATGGAATGAATGACGTCTGTTATTGATTGCCATGGTGATGATCCCCACCTGTGCCCACCTCACGCTGGATGTGTAGTAATCTCTGTAGTACTGACGTAATGAGTCAGCGCTACCATGGCGCTACACAGTGGCGACCGGAAGCAACATACTGGCCACAAAACGAGAGAGGGTCGCAGCTAACAGAGATCTTGAGTCGGTTTTCGGCAAAAATACCAGATTTTCACCACTCATTATCTCAGCGTAGGAGCATCGTAGGGACAAGCGGTTTGTTTTATATTAGTAAGGTAGGACAGCTGATCAATACTACCTCAAAAAATCAAGTCAAAATAAAACGGGCAAAGTTTCTTAATTTGACTAATACTGCACCATGGTTTCAGCATTTCACCGTTGTACGCTCTCTTTCTTAATACGCTCTTGATGTCATTCATGTCTCTCATGTCGTATAATCCTTGTTTACTCTGCGAAGGAGAGAGCATACTGGTGTGATTGAATTGATGATTAATGATTGATTGTTGATCTATATGTCATTCATGTCTCTCATGTCATATAATCCGTGTTTACTCTGCGAAGGAGAGAGCATACTGGTGTGTAAGGAGAGCGAGCGAGCGAAGGCTCAGGTACTCCTCAGGTCACAACTGAACCCCGTGCGCAGCTGCCTCGTCCGCAGACACGCCGGCGACTCACTCAGTGGCAGCATGAAGCGAGCCATACTCGAGGTTAGCCACGCATGGTTGCTATGGCAACCAGGTGCTGCTGTAGCATGAAGCGAGCCATACTTGAGGTTAGCCACGCGTGGTTGCTATGGTAACCAGGTGTTGCTGTAGCATGAAGCGAGTCATACTCGAGGTTAGCCACACACGCGCGAGAAGCACGCGTAGTTACCATGGTAACCAGGTGCTGCTTTAGCATGAAGCGAGCCATACTCGAGGTTAGCACGCGAGCGTGCGAGAGAAACGCGTAGTTACCATGGCAACCAGGTGCTGGTGTAGTTGCGTAGTTGCTGTGCAGGGTTTCTTCTGAGGAAAAATTTGACAAAGGAGGTAATGGATAGTTTGGGAAAAAAACACGCATGATGGATTCAAAGGCGTGCTGTAGACACGCAGGCGGAAGCTGCAGGCGGACGCGGGGGGAGAGAGGGAGAGGGGGAACTCCCCCTTTCACGGGGGGGGGGGTCTCCCCCAGCACGGGATATGTTAAATTGATATAACTTTATATTTACTTTTTCATTTTCTATAACGGCGATGTTAAATTTGACAACGGCGGTGCGCCACTGTGCCTCTTCTGTATAAGAAACCCTGCTATGGTAACCAGGTGCTGGTGTAGCATGGTGGACAACCTACCCCTCTCTGGTGAACCTGGAGAGAGATATTCAACTATCAACATCGACCAGCATTTCCACAGTTTACACACACACACACTGACACCTGTATAGGGTTGGTATACATCCCACCTACGGCAAATACCCCATCTACATTGTGCACGCATGGGCATGGGCATGTGCAGCAGGGTGCATTGTGCATGGGTGTGAGGATTTGACCTTTATTGCGCCTGTGCGCAATGTAGAGATGGGACGTTTTGCTGTAGGTCGGATGTATACTACCCTACAAGTGTGTTGGTGTGTTGGTAGACTGTGGAATTTTGTTTGACTCAGTGGGGAGAAGTGTTTTTTTATTGAAAGTGCGCAATGCTTGTGTCCTATCTGTGCTCAGGCTATACTTGCTACCAGGCTACTTGCTACTGTGCTATCAGGCTCATCTTTCTCCCAGGGGCCCATTGTCATAAACAAATTTAGTCCTAACATTAGTCTTAACATAGACTTTTTCTCATAGACCGGTGACAGAAGTTTCTCGTACGCAGCATATAGAAGTCCAGTATCTAAGAAAAAGTTAATGTTAAGACTAATGCCAAGACTTTTGTCTTGTTTATTTAATTGTTTCTGAAAACTAGTTTTTGTGTGTTTTGTTTCCGACCGTTAACTTTCTTTCGCGTAGGTCATAGTGAGTGGTGTAGCTAGCAGTCCAGGAGAAGTGGAGAGGTATGCTGCATGCACATTGCTCGCTATTTCTCTGGGAGACGAGGCATCGCAGACAGATGGCGCCATCGCGAGCTGCGTGGAATTCCTGACGGAGAGCGAGTTTATACGACTGCAGGATGTGGACGGAGGTAATGAACCACAATATGATAATATAATATAATAAATCAATATGTATATATATACATATATATATAATCGGGGGTAAATAATTACAAATTATGAGATTGTTTACCCCTGATATAATATAACTGCAGTGGTGTTCCGCACTGTTTATACTGATCTGTACTGTAATCACTGTATTTGTCTGTTCTTCTTGTGCACACTCAGTATGCACAAGTATATACTCATGTACACAAGCTAATTCGAACCGACGATAGCTGCAATAGAAACACTGTAAAGACAACACTTAGCAACGAAGTGCAGCAGTGTTGACAAGCACAAGCGAAAAACACGTGCAACCACATCTGGCTTGACCGTCTTCCAAGGAAGGAAGTTAGGAACGATCTCCAAGCATGCGCAGTTTTATTCGCTCACGCGCATTGTATCCATGTAGCTCGAGCCTCTTGGCTGGCGGTACCGACACCGCATCTTCTTCGTCTGCTTACAGAGACTCGTTACATTCCGACGCAGTTTGGCTGTGCTGTGTTGGCGTCGGCGCTGTCGCCGGACGAGGCGATCAGCGTGTTTGCGCAGCTGCAGCGAGCAAGACGATGCTTCGTCCTCTCCAGCGAACTTCACACCGTGTACCAGGTAGTGGCGCCATCTGGAGGCAGTGTAGCAGAACTTTTTTGGGCCAAGACATAGATGCTGGTAGATGCAATGGTGGTCTATGCACCGGAACTGATCTAATGCTATTAGATTATTATTATTGATATTATTACTATTATTATTATTAGCTCATCTGACATAGTCAGATGCAGCTTGTAGAATCGCATGATCGTGCGTCCGTCCGTCCGTGCGTCCGTCCGTCCGTCAACAGTTGGGCACAAATCTTAACCGCTAGTGTGTAGATATATGTAAGTAGAGTTGTAACGCAGAGTTTTACGTTACGATACAGTTGTATATTATGATGTCGTACTCGTAGCCAAAAGACATAGACAAAGAGAAGTCAAAGAATATATACCATGACTGATGTTGTTTAATGCTGACTGAATTTCGCTATTGCTTCACGTATACAAGTTCACAGGCGATCGCGTCTGGAGTTAGGAGAGCATTCCTCGATTTCTGCTCGTGCAGCAGCTTTTATAGGCGCTGCCACGCGCGCGGTGCATGTTCACCCACGTGCTGCGCGCACCAACCACCGCGTCCGTCTCATCCGCGTTCGCTTGGCTTCCGCTTGGCTTCACCACCTTTGCCCTGGATGGTGGCGGCCCCTAACGGGGAGACCCGCTATTCCGCAGCAGCACCGTCCAGGAGGTGGCGCCGTCTATCCGCACGAACGCGTCACGCGTGCCCAACATGGCCGCCGTCCCAGGCATTAATAGCTTTTCACGGTGCGTTTAGCGCATCTAATCCAGCTAATCCCACCACCCGGTGACACCTCACGGTTGAGCGGCTCTAAAGTCGCATCGCATTAGCCGCGGGGCGTCACCAGGTCTCGCCTCCATGCTAGGGCCGGCACCACTAATCACGGCACGCACGCGCCGCTAATTGGGGAAGGTGGTGTTAATCCCCTAACCAGCCGGCGTGGGTGCCCGTGACATAGCGGTATCCCAGCAGCACGTTGCGGCGTGGGCGGGCCGCCATCTTTGACTGCTCAGCTCGCCCGGCCAGCAGGCCGTATTGATCGCGCGTTGTTGCTAAGGCAACACCGTAGAATGAATGGCCAGCAGGCCGTATTGATCGCGCGTGGTTGCTAGGGGCAACGCCGTAGAATGAATTGCCAGCAGGCCGTATTGATCGCGCGTAGTTGCTAGGGGCAACGCCGTAGAATGAATGTTTCCGTCGACGTGAGGGGGGGAGGGGGGAGTGCCTTGTTACGTGGTTGTTACAGAGTAAATTCCACTC
>NW_014577160.1:67324-69870 GCF_000485595.1 Priapulus caudatus
GTTTTTGCCGAAGCGTAGACTGGTATCCGGCCTCACGCTCTGCTAGACAATGTACACGCTCTGCGACAAACAGTGCGGCCGCGAACCAGTATAGCCAGAGGCACCGACGGCAATTACAGAAAAGGGCAAGGCAGGTCACTGCCGTCGGTCGGGTTGGATTTTCAGGGGCAGTACGGCGATTGATAGGGGCACCGACGGCAATTGCCGTCGGTGCCGTCGGTTAATTCGAGCCCTGATGCAATGTGTACGTATGTGTGCGTGGGCGTGAGGGTATGTATGTACCTAGACCTACTGATATTAGTACTGGTTTGGTTTAATAATGTGTTATATGTAGCATATTTAGTAAATTGGCTGCAGCATTTGTGTACATATATATGTGCATATAATTGTGTGTATGTTTATGTATGTTTTTGAATCTATGTATATGTATTCATATATGTATATCTGTATACGTATGTGCATATATGTATGTGTGTATGTGTATGTATGTTTTTGCATCTATGTGCATGTATCAGTGGTTAATAATGACATATTGTCATTATTAACCCCTGATATGTATGTATATATATGCGTATGGGTATATCTGTGTACGTATGTGTATATCTGTGTTCGTATGTGCATATATGTATGCACTATGCACGTATATGTATGCGTATGTGTATATCTGTATACGTCTACAGACGCACAGGTACATATATATATGTATACATTATACTTATATATGTACTACCGTGTGTTCCAGGCATGGTGACGGCGTTCTGTAACCGGCTCGGCTGGCACAACATGGAGATGCTCCTCGACAAGTTCCAGAGCCGGCTGACGTTCGGTGTGCAGCGAGAGCTCTGCGAGCTCGTGCGACTGCAGATGCTCAACGGACAGCGAGCGCGCATGCTCTACGACGGAGGATTCCGCACGGTGGCCTCCTTAGCCGCCGCCACGCCCGCCGCCGTCGAAAACATGCTGCGAAACTCAGCGCCGTTCGAGAGGTGGGCTCGAAACCTGCGTGTAAGGGGGTCGCTCGAGGGAGCCGTGATTCGAAACCTGCGTATAAGGGTCGCTTGTGGGAACCGTGATTCGAAACCTGCGTATAAGGGTCGCTTGAGGGAACCGTTATTCATGCGTGCAAAAACTGCATGTAAAGGTCAGTTGAGGAAGCCATGGTAAAGGTCACTCAAAGGAACTGTGGTTCGTGCGTGCACACCTGTGTATAGCAGCCACTCTAGTGTATAAGGGAACCGGTAAATGTGTCCTTTATGGATAAGTGTGCTATATATAGAGGTGTGTCAGGCTCACGGAGTGAGGCTAATTCGCTGGCAAGTACGTGCGTGATATCATCTATCAGATATAATAGATTATTACCTCCACCAATGAGGTTATGTTTTCACCCCTGTTAGTTTGTTCGTTTGTTTTGTCTGTCAACAGGATATCTCAAAAAGTTACAGACAGATTTTAATGGATTTTTTAGGACTGGTTGGTCTTGGGCCAACAACCAATCGCTTAGATTTTTTAGACTTCGGACGCATTCAAAATTCATTTAAAAAAAATCCTGGATCTTTTGTTTTTTTTCTCCAAATTTCTGAAAATGTCATCAAACTCTATATTGGGTGTACCAGCAAGATGGGGGGACTGTTACGCTGTGGCAGAGGTTTGCTATCTCCGATTGCTCTTGTTCAACTATGAGTTTGTATCCGTTGCAGCGATAAGAAGGTCGAGGGCGAGACGGAGTTTGACGTTGCCGATAGGAAGCAGAGTCGCTGCATCTGGGTGACTGGTCAGAAGGGTCTCACGGAGCATGAGGCGGCGCTGGCCATCATCGCCGAGGCCCAGCAGCTGCTCAGCGAGGACGTCGGACTGCTGGGCGTCTGCTGGAAGCCTCCCTCACACGCCGGCGACGACATGAGGGGCAGATTCACTGGTAGGAATAAGAAACAAGCTAGTCTGTTGGCCACACATGTGGTTCTATTTTGTACAGGGGCAGATTTGCTGGTAGGAATAAGAAACAACCTAGTCTGTTGGCCACACATAAGTGTTTCTACGTTGTACAGGGGCAGATTTGCCAGAAGGAGTGAGAAACAAACCAACCTGATGGCCATACACACTCGTTTCTACATTGTACAGGGGCAGGTTCGCCGGGAGGAGTGATAAACAAGCCAACCTGATGGCCATACACAAGCGTTTCTATGGTGCGCTCGTGCTACATGACCTCATCAATGAGATTCCGTTCGGCGAGGTCTGTAAGAAGTACAAGACGACGCGCGGGGTGCTGCAGTCTCTCCAGCAGTCCGCAGCCACGTTTGCTGGTAAGCAGCAGCAGTAAGGAACGACTGTTCATGTGAATGAGATAACACTGCAGATATCTGTGTGAATGAGATAACACTGCAGCTATCTGTGTGAATGAGATAACACTGCAGATATCTGTGTGAATGAGATAACACTGCAGCTATCTGTGTGAATGAGATAACACTGCAGCTATCTGTGTGAATGAGATAACACTGCAGCTATCTGTGTGAATGAGATAACACTGCAGATATCTGTCACTGTGTGAA
>NW_014577160.1:70755-71980 GCF_000485595.1 Priapulus caudatus
GAGATGGGGAAGAATCCAGACACCCCACTGAGCTGTGATGGAGATGTTAGAGGGACGGGGAGAGATCTAGACATGCCCCTGAACTCTGGCGAGGATGTGAGAGAGATGGGGAAGAATCCAGACACCCCACTGAGCTGTGATGGAGATGTTAGAGGGACGGGGAGAGATCTAGACGTGGCTCTCAACTTTGGCATGGATGCGAGGGGTGCGGAGGGAGCATCTAGCGAGCTACTGTTCTGCGATTCGCCGGAACGATGCCTCGCCGACCGCATCACGACGACTCGCGACGCCGCGACGCCGGAGGCAGAGGAAGATGCCAGCTTCAGCGAAGCTCTCTTCAACGATTCGCCCTCTCCGCCGCGGTCGCCGCCATCCGACGATACGGCGCGGCACCACGACGCGACGCTGGTGATTGCCGACACTCAGTTGCTCGACCTCGCGTTTAGCGACGACAGCTCCTCCGCAGCGACCGTCGCCGGAGGCGACGACCCAACTCGCGTGGAGACGCTGTCGCGCTCGACCCTCGAGCAGCTGCTGCAGGGAAGCTTCTACACGCCGGCGGCGGCCGGGAAGCTGTCGGCGAGCGACGGGGAGAGCAGCGCGACGGCGGCGGCGGCAGCATCCCCGGACAGGTCGTTGGACCTGAGCTCCGGCATAGCCGCGATCATGGACATCTTCGGCGCGGCGGGTTGCGGCGAAGCGGCGTCTGCGCCGCGACGGAATTGCGGCGAAGACGGCGGCGGCTCGGATGGAGATTCTCTGGTGAGGAAGCTCACGTCTCCCGATGCCACGTCATCCTCCTCGGACACCGACGACAGTGACGTCGTCCAGCCCACGCCTCCGCCGCCGCGTGCCAGCGGCAGCAGCGTGCTCAGTCCAATCAGGGGCATCGGTGAGGCGAGAACTCCGTCCAATCGCGAGCTGTCGTCGTTGGCGGCGGGGTCGGGGGGCGGATTGTCGAGTGAGATGCGGGCGGGGCGGCGAGGCTTGGGGCAGACAGTGGAGAGGCTCACGCGCAGTGCCGCCCGGAAGCTGAGGGTGGAAGCCGTGGCGACCGCATCTGACGCCGGCATGCGCGTAGCATCCCTGGATGCTGCAGCCGTGGCGACCGCATCCAACGCCGGCGCGCGCGTAGCATCCCTGGATGCTGCAGCCGTGTTGTCACGGGCACGAGCCAGCAATGCCGGGTCTGTCGACGGATTAGACACTCCGGTTGTCGACGTTA
>NW_014577160.1:73693-75215 GCF_000485595.1 Priapulus caudatus
GCCGTCAGGTGAGCGCTGTCGCTCTGCGGCACTTGTTTGTCACTTATATTGATGTCACTGGTGTCTGTAGAACTGTCTAAAAATGTTCAGCACTAAATTCTATCACAGGGTTTTCACGAGATTTCTGTTGAAATGTATATTCGTAGTTCTCGAGAATTCGATAATCATTTCACGTTACGTATAATATTGTATAGGTAATATTGTATGCATTAATATAAATAAATCATGTTGTTCCCACATAAGGATCCAAACGTGGCTTTATGGCTGTTGGACCCAGATTCCAAAGTGAAGAATCTCCATGAACTCATCACAGACTATCTTCCCATGGCTCCAAAATCCACATCTGGTAAAGTCACCCCTTATTCCTCACATTATATATGCCTCGTATGCATACATACTCATGCTCCAAGCGCATAACAGTTCCAACCGGGCTATTGCCGACTTTATGATAGTGTCTTTCTGTAATACAGTAATATTACATGTTGCCTGGATAGTTTACACTGTCATGTACATTGCACATCATCTGTTCTAACGTTCTCTAATAGTATAATAATAACCGTATCTTATGTTGACGTTTGCGTGTTTTGTCGCAATTTCGTTTTTACTCTCGTGTTCACTTGGTTTCCTGCGTTTCGCAGCCGTGGCGGAAAAGTGTCGAGGGATGGGTGGCCTGGGCATGCAGGTGGAAACACGGGTGAGCGGGCGGGCGCGCGCCGCGTGTGAAGCTCTCACGTGCCTCTCTCTGATGCAACAGCTCCGTGCGAGACTGCAGCAGCACGACTTGATGAAGTAGGTGCAGCTTACAGCAGACAATGTGTGCCTGCGTGTGTGTGTGTGTGTGTGTGTGTGTATGCGTGTGTGTGTGTGTGTGTGTGTGTGCGTGCGCGTGTGCGTGCGCGTGCGCGTGTGTGGATGCGTGCGTGTGTGCGTGTGTGTACATGCGTACGTGCATGCGTACGTGTGTCTGTGCGTACGTATGTTGTGTGCAGGTGTGTGTCTGTGCGTGTGTACGTGCGTACATGTGTTGTGTGTGTGTCTGTACGTACGTGTATAGTGTGTGCGTGTGTGCATGTGTACAAGGAATTCTAAGAGCCGTAGTTCGTATTACAGACACGAATGCTTGTAACGCCATGTGTTGCAGTGTGTTCACCAGCATCGAGATGCCCTGCATGAAGATGCTCTCTCAGATGGAATTGAATGGCATGGGACTGTGCGTGGACACGTGCGAATCAGTGAAGAGCGTCTTGCTAGCGCAGCAGGCGGCATTAGAGGAGCAGGCACACAAGCTAGCCGGACACCGATTCTCTCTCAACTCACTCGATAGCATAGCAGAGGTGCTGTTACGTGAATGCCAAACCATTCGTAATAAAATCGTGGTATATTAGAGATATATAATCAGTGACAACATAATCATGTAAAGTCAGTGTTTTTAGGTTATGTAAAGCAGGTTGTTACTAAAATTATTTGTCCGAGAATAATGCAAATTCTCCTCATAAATCTTTTATTTATTTATTTTTGTATT
>NW_014577160.1:77979-81386 GCF_000485595.1 Priapulus caudatus
ACTTGTACATACCTGTAATTACTTGTATATACCTGTAATTACTTGTACTTGTCTGTGATAACTTGTACATACCTGTAATTACTTGCACATATCTGTAATTACTTGTATATACCTGTAATTACTTGTACTTGCCTGTAGTTACTCGCGCTTACCTGTAATTACTTTTACTTGCCTGTAGTTACTTGCGCTTACCTGTAATTAATTGTACTTACCTGTAATTACTTGAACATACCTGTAATTACTTGTGCTTGTCTGTGATAACTTGTACTTACCTGTAATTAATTGTGCTTACCTGTAATTACTTGTACATACCTGTAATTACTTGTGCATACCTGTAATTACTTGTACTTACCTGTAATTACTAGTACATACCTGTAATTACTTGTACTTACCTGTAATTACTCGTACTTACGTACAATTACCTGTGGGGTGACGGTACATTGTTGGCAATGTGTCGCTGCTTGCATTTATCGGCATCTTAGTTGCTCCTGGTTTTACTCGATCTGTCGGTTCCAGAAGATTTATCACGGACGTGTGGTTGTTATTTTTAGATCTGTTATGGAATAATCTATGGAATAGGCCCAAAGACACTGGGAGACCAGCTTAATGTGGATGAGAAATGTGCTGCAACCCTAATAAATACATTCAAAAGCAAGTATGAAGGTATGAACAATGCGTTTGTGATTACAATTGCTTATTTTTTGTAGCACGTACTATAATAGTCTTGAAGTAATAGTATTGTATCTGGCAGATTCAATTGCAACATGTAATATGTAAGCTCATGGACTTGCCGTCACATCATCTCAGTTTCAGTGCACAGTATACCTCTCTACGACTGTCTCTCGCATGGCTGTATCGCTCTGTTCCATTGTTGTTTGGCTAGGATTGAGAGCTTACCTGCAGGCAACCGTAGACAGGTGCAGACGTGATGGCTACGTGAGCACCATGCTAGGGAGGAAACGCTACTTACCCAACATTAAGAGCAATAATCCTATCGTGCATAATCAAGCAGAGAGGCAAGCTGTCAACACCACAGTGCAGGTAATAGACATGAGTGTATGCATATGGTGGTGGTTGTGAAGACTACGACACATCTAAATTATTAATTTATCGCTAACGCAAGGTCTCAATGGCATCGAGTGATAAGCTTGTCAAACCCACATGGGACATGGGGTAGTGTTGTGTGTGTATATGTGTAGTCTTTGTATGTGTCCTACTGAGTCATTATAGTATTTTATCTGTTGTTATATTGTATTGTTGTATTATAGTATGTGTTGTTATATGATATTACATGTTGTTATACTATAGTATGTGTTATACTATACTGCATGTTGCTATACTATATTACACATAGTACTTTATGATATCACATGTTGCTATATTACATTACATGTTACTATATTATATTACATGTTACTATATTACATCACGTATTAATATATTATATTACGTTACTATATTACATCACGCGTTGCAATATACAGGGAACAGCAGCCGATCTCGTGAAGCTGGCGATGGCGGCGGTCGACCGGCGCCTCACCGAGGAGTTTCCATCGTCGACGCCGCACCGTATGTCGCGCGAGCCGTCGTCTCCCCCGCGGCGACGGTGGCGCCCTCCTCTTCCGCGCGGCGCGTACCTGTTGCTGCAGCTTCACGACGAGCTGATATACGAGGTTAACGAGGACGACCTCGTCCAGGTGTGTCAGATAGTGAAGCAGTGCATGGAGGGCACCACGACCCTCTCCGTCTGTTTGCCTGTCAACGTCAAGGTGGGCCACACGTGGGGCAGCATGCAGTCATTCTCACTGTGAGATATCCTTGGCTGTGTATCAGCTAGATTTACTTCAGTGTAGCCTTTCACTCGCTACGCACAAAGTTTATATGGTAGGATATCCTTGGCCATGCATCAGTTAGCGCTACCTACGTGTAGCCCTTTACTCGCTACACACAAAGTTTATACCGTGAGATATCCTCGGCTTTGTATCAGCTAGCGCTACCTACATGTAGAATTATAGTAATGAAAAGGATACACGCAGCCAATTAGGATAGACTAGCGACATTGTGTTCATCAATCATTCATCGATAAGCGATGAGATCAGGTGAATAAACTTGACTTGACAATTAGGTTACGCTACCAACATTGTGTTTATCAAAATGCTATTATTGATTTGATCTGGGGATTAAACTTGATTTTTGTTTTACGGATGTAGAACTTTGAGATAACCGTAGACAGCATGATTGGTCAGAACAGCCCGGCGTCGACAGACAAGAGGCGTGGGACCGGAAATGTTGCACTGCCCCGCGGAAATAGCCGTAGAAACGACAAGCGAGAGACACATGCCGTCAGCATACGTGATTCCTTCATTCCCTTCAAAGGTAAATCAACACGAGCGACATTCAAGAAACGAGACGATAATTTATCGAGCTTCTTACGTCGACGTTTTCGTCGGCAAATGCAATAGCTGGTCGCAGCTAGAAAACAACCAAAGTATGTATCCTGAAGTCCACTTCTACCTGTAAGTTCATGGCTACGTCCTGCACATTGATACAGTAAAACATGTGTTAGCAGTCACCTGTATAGAGTGTCCACCTATATAAAGGACACTCATGTCGTTTCTCTTGAGTGGCAGTTATACGGAGAAACCACCTCTATAGAACGGACGCCTGTCTATAGAACGGACGCCTGTCTATAGAGGAGGCTGTTTCTCTGCTAGAAATCTGGTTTCTGCGATTCCCTCGAGTGACCCTTATACACAGGTTTGACTCGTCTCTCTCGCAGGAGGCATCCTTATCTCAGCCGACTACTCACAGTTAGAGCTGCGAGTGATAGCCCACTTGTCCAGCGACAACAAGCTGACTCACATACTCAACAATGGAGGCGACGTATTCAAGCTGATAGCGAGTGAGTGGAAGATGATCTCCGTAGACAGCGTCACCAGCGCCGACAGGCAGCAGGCCAAGCAGGTAGGTGCCCCGTACCTACGTATTACTTATCTATACTTACCTGTAATTGATTGTACTTACCTGTAATTACTTGTACTTACTTGTACTTGCTTGTACTTACCTGTAATTACTTGTACTTGCTTGTACTTACCTGTAATTACTTGTACTTACCTGTAATTACTTGTACATACCTGTAATTACTTGTACTTGCCTGTAGTTACTTGCGCTTACCTGTAATTACTTGTACTTGTCTGTGATAACTTGTACATACCTGTAATTACTTGCACATACCTGTAATTACTTGTACATACCTGTAATTACTTGTACATACCTGTAGTTACTTGTATATACCTGTAATTACTTGTACTTGTCTGTGATAACTTGTACATACCTGTAATTACTTGTACATACCTGTAGTTACTTGTATATACTTATAATTACTTGTACTTGTCTGTGATAACTTG
>NW_014577160.1:81431-90400 GCF_000485595.1 Priapulus caudatus
CGCCACACACACACAGCTCACAGGCCACTCTACAGCATGCACACGCACGGAGTAGACGTGGCTACTACCTGCCGAGTCCTTCCTCATTCGGCTTACAGGACGGACTGCAACACTAGTCCTCCCTCAACCGATTCCCGCCTAGAACTCATACCGTGTCTCTCGACACGTCA
This sequence comes from Priapulus caudatus, assembly GCF_000485595.1. Classification (NCBI taxonomy): domain Eukaryota; kingdom Metazoa; phylum Priapulida; class Priapulimorpha; order Priapulimorphida; family Priapulidae; genus Priapulus; species Priapulus caudatus. Next base: position 81,602 of record NW_014577160.1, read on the forward strand.
CTGGCCTAGCTGTTTACACGGCCAGCGCCACTCACGGCCGCTGGATTGGGTGGCTAACCCAACATGGCTGCCCCCATGCAGGGACTCGACTTTCTACATCGTTAATTGATGAGCCGGCAAAACAACACGAAAACGCACACTAATAAACAACAGGCATCACAAATAATTATACAATTACAAACACAGATCACCCACACTCCGGTTCCCAGGGAGCCACCCTGTTAGGAACCCGGTCTAGGGTCCGGTGCCACCGCTACACATTTATCGGCATCTTAGTTGCTCCTGGTTTTACTCGATCTGTCGGTTCCAGAAGATTTATCACGGACGTGTGGTTGTTATTTTTTAGATCTGTTATGGAATAATCTATGGAATAGGTCCAAAGACACTGGGAGACCAGCTTAATGTGGATGAGAAATGTGCTGCAACCCTAATAAATACATTCAAAAGCAAGTATGAAGGTATGAACAATGCGTTTGTGATTACAATCGCTTATTTTTTGTAGCACGTACTATAATAGTCTTGAAGTAATAGTATTGTATCTGGCAGATTTAATTGCAACATGTAATATGTAAGCTCATGGACTTGCCCTCACATCATCTCAGTTTCGGTTCACAGTATACCTCTCTACGACTGTCTCTCGCATGGCTGTATCGCTCTGTTCCATTGTTGTTTGGCTAGGATTGAGAGCTTACCTGCAGGCAACCGTAGACAGGTGCAGACGTGATGGCTACGTGAGCACCATGCTAGGGAGGAAACGCTACTTACCCAACATTAAGAGCAATAATCCTATCGTGCATAATCAAGCAGAGAGGCAAGCTGTCAACACCACAGTGCAGGTAATAGACATGAGTGTATGCATATGGTGGTGGTTGTGAAGACTACGACACATCTAAATTATTAATTTATCGCTAACGCAAGGTCTCAATGGCATCGAGTGATAAGCTTGTCAAACCCACATGGGACATGGGGTAGTGTTGTGTGTGTATATGTGTAGTCTTTGTATGTGTCCTACTGAGTCATTATAGTATTTTATCTGTTGTTATATTGTATTGTTGTATTATAGTATGTGTTGTTATATGATATTACATGTTGTTATACTATAGTATGTGTTATACTATACTGCATGTTGCTATACTATATTACACATAGTACTTTATGATATATCACATGTTGCTATATTACATTACATGTTACTATATTATATTACATGTTACTATATTACATTACATGTTACTATATTATATTACGTTACTATATTACATCACGCGTTGCAATATACAGGGAACAGCAGCCGATCTCGTGAAGCTGGCGATGGCGGCGGTCGACCGGCGCCTCACCGAGGAGTTTCCATCGTCGACGCCGCACCGTATGTCACGCGAGCCGTCGTCTCCCCCGCGGCGACGGTGGCGCCCTCCTCTTCCGCGCGGCGCGTACCTGTTGCTGCAGCTTCACGACGAGCTGATATACGAGGTTAACGAGGAAGATCTCGTCCAGGTGTGTCAGATAGTGAAGCAGTGCATGGAGGGCACCACGACCCTCTCCGTCTGTTTGCCTGTCAACGTCAAGGTGGGCCACACGTGGGGCAGCATGCAGTCATTCTCACTGTGAGATATTCTTGGCTGTGTATCAGCTAGATTTACTTCAGTGTAGCCTTTCACTCGCTACGCACAAAGTTTATATGGTAGGATATCCTTGGCCATGCATCAGTTAGCGCTACCTACGTGTAGCCCTTTACTCGCTACACACAAAGTTTATACCGTGAGATATCCTCGGCTTTGTATCAGCTAGCGCTACCTACATGTAGTCCTTCACTCGCTATGCACAAAGTTTATACCATGAGATATCCTCGGCTTTGTATCAGCTAGCGCTACCTACATGTAGCCCTTCACTCGCTACGCACAAAGTTTATACCAGGAGATATCCTCAGATTTGTATCAGCTAGTGCTACCTACATGTAGTCCTTCACTCACTACACACAAAGTTGATATGGTAGGATATCTTCAGCTGTGCATCGTTATGCAAAAAGTTTATACCGTGAGATGTCCTTGGCTTTGTATCAGCTAGCTCCATCTACATGTAGCCCTTTACTTGTTACACAAAGCTAATTCTGCTATTTGTTGTCAGCCAAGGTCAATATGTCGTTGACAGTGTGTGTGTCGTGATACAGAGCAGGGCCAGTCTTACTATTGTATTGTATTCGCTAATGTATCGGCTCGCTTTACCCGTGTAGCTCGTTGCTCCATAACAGGGCTTGGGTGGAACAAAAGGCTACACTCGTAGAGAAATGTATTATGTGCCATTGCCAGTACATTTATTCCGTGATATAAGGTAAAGCCTTTTCTGCAATGAAATGTTTCATCAATGTATTAATGTGCCATTGGCAGTAAGTATGCCATGCATGATATAAGGCAAACCTGTTTATACAATGAAATATTCCCAACAATGTATTAATGTGCCATTGGTAGTAAGTATGCCATGCATGATACAAGGCAAACCTGTTTATACAATGAAATATTCCCAACAATGTATTAATGTGCCATTGGTAGTAAGTATGCCATGATATAAGACAAAGCTGTTTATACAATGAAATATTCCCAACAATGTATTAATGTGCCATTGGTAGTAAGTATGCCATGATATAAGACAAAGCTGTTTATACAATGAAATATTCTTAACAATATTATTAGCATACCAATAGCAGCACCTATACCGAGATATAATTTTACGAGCTGTTTATGCGATGAAATATTGCCAACAACATATCAGTGTGCCATTGGCAGCACCAATACCGGAATATAATTTTATGAGCTGTTTATACAGTATCAGCGTGCCATTGGCAATATAGGTATCCCATGATATGAGGCAAAGCTGCTTACACAATGAAATTTTGTCAGTAATGTATCAGAATGTCATTGGGAGTGCATTTCATGATACAGCATAATTTTGAGTAGTTCACTGGCGTTTTCATTGTTGGCAATTTATAGTGACTAAAGTCAGTAACATGGCATTTCTTGTGATTGTAATTAAGAAGTGATATATTGTCAAATGTACATTAATTGGATTATAATGCAGGAACTTCCAATGAAATTGTTTATCTGTTCTTTGCATGGCTTAGTGTAGCAGTAGAAAAAATGAATTCCTAAATAACAAGAATCCTATTAAATTCAAATAGTTTTTATGTGGTACTATTTTGGCCACAAAGCTTGTTAACGTAATATCCCTGCCAGGAATGCAACTTTTTGTATTTTATATGCATGCGGCTGTGCAATGTAATACCAAAGGATGAAAATTGTAAGAGTTAAATTGGTTTATTAGACTTTTATTGCATGTAAAATTTATAAACGAAATATTGCTCATCTGGTACGGTAATGTAATGTCTGGAATGTAATGTCTGTAATGTAATGTAATGGAATAGCATATTAACTGTATTCATATTGATTGGTATAGTAAATACATAAATGTGTAAAATATACATAATGATGTAATAGTGACCTTTACTAACTGTAACTGTATGTAAATAAAGTGAACTATAGCTATTTAAAAAATTCTTCCAGTAAAAATTACAATTTATTATATACCAATTGTTACGAGACGCCTCTTTGCTGACTGAATTTTTGATAACGTACAAAGCACAACAACTAATTATTGCCAATATACTGTCTACAAAGCAACCAAATTAAATCAAAGTATGGTGTAAATGTGGTTGGCTATTTAATGTTTGCCTTATTGCTACGCATTACATACGATGTATAGTGACTAGACTACCCCAGACCTATCATGCCTATTTAGACAGCGTCCCAAGGCAATTATTTTATCCACAATGTACGACTTGACCTGACCACAGCGCCAGGCTGTGAAACTCGAGTAACGACTAACATCAATACATTAATCATTTACTGTCATTAATACACACACGTCTCCAGATGTATGACAGTTTCTTGGACCTATGTGTCACTTTGGCTATAGTACTCGAGCTATTTATGACTGTGACTATAACTATAAGTACGAGTCATCGGTCATTGATGACAAATGAAGTGTTCAAGTGGCCCTTTAGACTTGTTTGACTTAACTTCTCAAGGAGCTAAGTATAACATATTTATAATAATAATAACATATAAATTAAAATAAGTTATATTTGGCTCCGCAGTGGCTGGAGGTACGGCAGCCCTCGTTTGTTGAAGCCCCTTATTGGAGTTAGGGTTAGGGTTAGGGTTCTAGCTAGCTCTAGTAACTATAGCTGAGAGAGGGTCTATGTCGCCCCAGGGTACTGCCGGAACGTACCCTGGCAGTGCTCGAAATAAGAAAAAAATTGCATCAAATCAGGTTGTCCGCAACAATTTCTGGTTGTCCCAAAAAATATCCCCAAATCTCTTATTTTCAATCACATAATAATATGATCAGAAAACACCCAAAAACAGTGGCGTAGCCAGGATTTTTAGCTCATCTGACGTAGTCAGATGCAGCTTGTAGAATCGCATGAGCGTGCGTCCGTCCGGCCGTGCGTCAACAGTTGTGCACAAAAATTTCATGTCATTAATACACACATCTCCAGATGTATGACAGTTTAATTCTTGGACCTCGCATGGTCCGCTTGACGTACGGTCACGATATTTGTGATGTCGGGGGGATCGTCAAAACGAGTTGGGATGTCAAAGTTGGGGGTCAAAGGTTAAGGGGTTAAGGGGGAACATTCCCTCCTTAAAGTAAGGTATAGGGAGGAAATGCAGAATTGCCGCACAAATCTAAACGGCTCGACCTAGGCTTGTGATAGTCGCGGTGTATATCATCATGGTAGGAAAAGCAATCACTGTGCCGAAATTGGAGGTCACAGGCCAAAGGTCAATGGGGCACAGGGCAGATTTTAGACATTTTCTGAGGACATGGTCTGACGGAGCGATTGAAAAACTTTTTTGTTTCAGCGGTGACCTAGCATTTTTATGGCTTTATTGAAAGGACCATGAAATGTACTTTCTGCTGACATGCGAAGAGTAAATGTCGGATAACCTTTTGACCCTCAGGAGGAGGGTTAAACATGGATTTGTTTACTGTTAGAAAGAATTTGACTGCCGGGTTTGCTAGTAGAATCTATACATGCCTGGATGTATGAGGCTACAATATCACAGTGAAATTTCAAAAGCTAAATTTGTTTGAAGAAGGTTTATGCTCCTTAAATCGTATAATTTCTATGGCATTCTGTACTGTCAGTGTGTGTACACTGCTAACGTTAATGCACTGCAGTCGGGCCACTGCAGTGTGATGTGGTGGTGATGCAGGCCCGTAGGCCAGTTTCATATTGGCGGGGGGGTTCGTTTTTCAATGTGGCAATTTTGCTCCGGCAGCGGGCGCTGTACAGGGATTTGGTACCAGGGGGGCGGTCTTAACCGTAAGCAAGTTGTGAGCATGCGAAGGGGGGTTCCTGGGGGCCTCCCCATAAAAATTTTAAAAATTACACCCCCTCAGCATGCCGTTATTCTGCCCGAGCAAGGGTTGGGGTCCGGACTCCCCTGGAGCCCCCTGTACACGCCCCTGCTCGGAACGCGAACCGACCAGACGAGCGGAGTCAACAGTACGAGCGGGGGGAGGTGGTGCGGAGGGTAGGTGTCACTGTTCACCATCCCACACGATGGAGATTTTTGCAATCTATATACACTAAATGGAGCGACCTGCAAAGTGAAATTTCTTGCCAATTCCAAAAAATAAAAAATTATTGGCTTGGAGGGGGCGGGCTCGGGGGGGGCTGTTCGGTTGCCAGCCTGAACCCCCTCCCTGGTACGAGCCGTGCTAGTACTGTGTAGTTTTTGCCTGTGTTAATTAGTTACAGGTTGGCAGCTCCTTCTATTGTGGACCTGCTCAGGCTTGCGTAGGTAAATGGATGGAGTGCCCTTACCTTTTCTTGTCTTGCAAATAGTTGTTGGGGAGTACGATGGGAGCTTCCATCTTTAATCTTAAGACACTTAAACGCACACGCCATCTCGTGGCAACTTAATTTTTATAACGATCCCAACAAACATTCCTTTGAGAAGGTTCCTGATACCATCCCTGTGCCTTCCACTGTTTCGGCGTGTATGTGAACTCATTTGCGACTAACAGGGTTTACTAGAATCCCACCACTCCACCACAGAGTCACCGCAGTAGACGTGAGATGAGCGCTGTCGCTTCGCGGCACTTGTTTAACAAGGGGGGCCAAAAACAACAAACTGCGCAAAATAGTGGATGACTTAATATTGTAATGGCTCTTCCGCCTCTCTCTCCACACCCTACGGCTCGGCTCCTCTACCTCTCAGCTCTGCAATCTATGCATCTTGCCATGTTGAAAAGGCGACATTTTTGTTCATTGTTCTCTGCTCCCAATATATGTAATTGTTCAGTGGCGGGTCTAGGATTCCAAGGAGGGGGGGGGGGTGAAAACAGGCGGGGGGGTATGGGGGTCCTCCCCCAGAACATTTTTAAAATGTAGATCGCAGGAGATGGTATTTGTGGCACCATGGAGTACATGTACAGCCTTCATTCCGACTACGACAATTCTCTTTTTAGTAGAACAAATTTTTTTAAATTTGGATCAACATGGATCCCCACTCCCCCCCCCAACTACGCTACTGCCCAAAACATACTGTAGGAGTGATATCTTTAAATTTATTTTATTTCAACTTGTAAACTTAATACTTTGCATGAATCAGGACGGTCATCGCACCAATACACCACCCACAGTACAGTTGCCGCTGGGCTATAGCATCAGCCATTACGAGTGCTCGGGACCAACTTACTCCATCCAGTCAGCGGGAACTATGTATTTCCGCACGTGGAGAGGTGGGCGGGTTGTGTTGGTTGTGGACAAAAACGTTGTTGTCAAGTAACTATAGTATAGTTACTAGAGCTAGGTTCTAGCTCATCTAATCTCAAATCGTGAATTTATTTCCCAAGGTGTTATTTCGAAATCTGGCGCCACCCGCCGCCATCTTTGTCTCGTTAAGTATGAAAGCGAAAGGACTGCCGTACCTCCAGCCTCGAGACATTAAGATACGGCTGCCGTACCCGTAGCCACAGCGATTTAGCTCCTTGCCACCTTGGGCTTGGTTTGACTGAGTGTCACTGTCACAGTCAGACGCAGAGTGACAGGGCAAGAGTGAGTCTATTTTCAGACTAGTACTAGTACTAGTAGTACTTACTAGTACTACTACTACGTCTACAGACTACAGACTACAGTACAGACTATAGTCTACAGAGTAGTAAGTACAGTGTCAGTAGTACTACTACTACTAGTACTAGTAGTAGTACTAGTACTAGTAGTAGTATAGACCAATAAATTGTGCCCTAAAAAAATTTATATTCTGGTGTTATTTTAGGCCCTAAAAACAACACTATTATTTTTGGCCCTAAAATAACACCAGAATATAAAAAAATTTAGGGCACAATTTATTGGTCTAGTAGTAGTATAATAGTAGTATTAGTACTACTATTACTATTAGTATTAGTACTACTAAGTACTATTAGTATTACTATTAGTATTACTATTACTATTAGTAATTATATACATATAAAAATACACCGTGCATTGTAATTCAAAACTGTGCCAATAGGAGCTTGTATAGACATCACGTAATCAGAAATGGACACGATTCTAATCTATAGTTTAATGTAAAACTGCAAAGTATCTGCAAAGTATACTTTCTGCAAAGTATAAAGATAGCAATGGCGTCTAGAAAATTAGCCAATCATAGGACAGGATTGTATCCTTGACGCAGCGACTTCTAGGAAGTTTAGTCGTATAAGCCGAAACCTAAGTGTATAAATATACAATTGCATTTGCCGAATAGTTCCTAATTGTACAAAGTTATTAAATATTTATCTTCAATTTAATGTTAATAATTATTTTCAAATATTTTCTTTACATATCTTGCATGTAACTTGTAGTTTTTGTATTTCGTATATTGATGTCTATTAGCACTCCTATCCACGTTTTGTACCATATTATAAACATGGATAGCACCATGATAGCACACTGTAATCTTAATTTTGGTGTCTTGTTTTGGACGTTTCATGCCACTGTAAAATGTGTTCCTGTCGTTCGCGACGAAGGTAATTATGCTAATGAAACTATAGTGTGTGAATTTGATATGTATTTTCTGTTTTCTTAGTCGTGGTAACTTGTGTTTTGACACTCTGTTGACGCCCTGACGGCAGTGCCACTGCCAGTGTTTTGAGCTCGAGTTGTGCTTGTGAGTGTGACTCACCATGGTCCATAGATCACTGCATGACTGACTGTAAGTGTGGGAGTGACTGTTTGGATGCTGAATATATGTGTTCCGGATATTACTAAGGCTTATAAGGGGGTCAAGTACACTTTATGTATTTACGCGTAATGAATACTGGCGTTGTACTTCTTCTGGTTTTTAATTTTATTACATTGCTTCAGTGGTTATTCATCCAGATGAGATGCCAGATGGGGTCGTTGTCGTATCAGGGTACTACAGATATGTATCCGAGGTAGTTTTAGGTTGTTTAGTATTATGTTTATATTTTTATATGAGGTATGTTTAGGGTTAGGTTTAGTGTTACTGTTAGGGTTAGGGTTATGGTACACTTCTGTAGTACAAGTCTGGTACACTTTGTGTACATATATGTACCTCGGGTACATATCTGTGCACGAAGGGTCGTTGTCGTAACAGGTACTACAGACAGTGTTTGCCACTGAGCAGAAAAAGCTGTAGGCCTGCAGGGCCTATAGCTTCTAAAAGCTGCAGGCCCGCCAGCAAAGCTGTAGGCCCGCCAATTTTGGAGCAAATTACAGTAATAAAACAG
>NW_014577160.1:90986-95441 GCF_000485595.1 Priapulus caudatus
AATGAGTGAAACAATGCGAATGGCCATGTCTGCTGTCACTGCAATACGTACAAAATGTACATGTATGATTAGGCCTTTTGCTTTACAGCACTGAGCATCACGTGAGCAGAGCGCATGCAGCACATGTTTAAATAATATCCGGACAACCAAAACTCTTGAGGGACAACCATATGCTACTCTCTTGGTTGTCCTCCGGACAACCCAAAAAAAACCTTAAAATTGAGCACTGGAATAGGTTTAAATGCTTGACCCATATAGTATAATATATCCAGTGTGAGTTTAGATTATTTTAATGGATTTGTTTAATATCCTATAGCCTAACCAAGTTAATCTCTTTATTTATTACAGCGAATCATAGAATGTGGCATCATTAAGCCAGCGAGCAACGCATAGAAGCAAGATGGCGCAGTGTAGCAGATGCCAAATTCTATTGCTGGTCATATGTTTGAACACTATTGTCACAGCATTTTCTTTCTTCAGTGGTGGTAAGGAATTTGGTGAACTGAGATGATAAACCTTGATCCATGTGTTTGTTTATGTACATGAACATTGGTTCAACTTCACATGGTTTGATTCAGTAGATTCTAGCAGAGTATAATTTTGTTTCGTAAACGTTTTCTGTCATCGGTAAATTATTTGGCATAATACTGGCTTATGGTGCAGGCCTGTCAGTAATAATTTACGATCAGATATCACTGCTACTGGCAGCGCAGGTTTATTAGCACAGTACAATCTAGACTCATGTTAGCAACTTAAAATATCACGAGACAGCTAGGCATCTTCATGCATTTAGCCTTGTATTTAATTTTATCGCTGTCTGTGAACGACCGCACTCTCATGTTCCCGGCGTGGAGTCTCTCTGTAGCCAAAGCCTCGATACAATGACGTAAGCAGAGATGCCAACCACTACGATTTATCCGTATTTTATACGAATTTCTATTCCTTTTGCACCACTACGACCAGTTTGTATCAAACTACGAATTTCACTGTGATCGAAATATATTTTTTTCAATTATTGTCATTTTTTGTCAATTTATTGTCATTTTTGACCCTCAGAATGCAGGAAATTGCATCTCAGAATCAAACAATTTTCTGGGGGGCAAGCCTGACCCCCCTAGCAAACTCGGGTCACGTAGTGACCCTCGAACTACTAATTTGATGGCCAGAAACTACAGATTGCTTCAAATATGTGTTGGCATCTCTGCGTAAGCCAACACAAGTGTAGCTTACATACTCTCGCGTTGGCTTACGTCACTACGTCGATCCGGAGCCTGAATCGCGGCTCATCGTCGACACGTTCCGCAGAAATCACGCCGGAGGATGACATCACGATAGAAGAGGGTGAGAGCTTTAACATAACGTGCCGGCCGAAGACGCCGGGCCAGTCGCTGCCCTTCTTCATGAGGTACTCCGAGGGCGAGGAGTCGGCGGTGAACGACAGCGACGTGACGATGATCGGACCCTCGCACGTGCAGCTGTACGTCGTCGCCGCGAGCAAGCACGACGACGCCGGACGCTACATGTGTTACTTGCCGACTGCAGGTGGCGTGGACGACCTGCAGGGCCTCAGGGACGTCTACATCTATTGTGAGTATTGTAGACGCGGTCGAAGAATCCTGCATCTCGTTTCATTCGGCTCCGACTTGTCTTCGTTTCTTGGATTCTTGACTTTTCTTCGTTTCTTGGATTTCTGTCTTCGATTGACAAGTAGGAAAGACTTACAATACTGTAGATGCATCCTTCCTCTCGTCGGATGACTGTTTATGCTTCGTTGCCGGGGGCTCACAAACGCCACATCGTTGTTATATGTAGCTCCTTGGTAACTACGACTTTCCACTTTGACAGCAGAGAGACAGACTGGTAGTCTGGTACACATCGGGGACTTCTATGGGGGTCTGGGGCAGTGTTCGAAATTCACGTCGGCCCGTCGGCCCGCCGCCGACAGTTTCGGTGCCGGGCCTACAGCTTCTTGATACAACAGGCCCGCTGATCCTACGGCTATTTGATCACCGAAAACTCGAAACACTGAGAAACTGGTACCTGTAGAAATCTGTTCATGCATATTAACTTCCAGGGGTATTTATTTGAAAACTAATCCGTGATAAACCGTGACATACATGTAAACAATGCGTTCGCCCACTGCATATTATTGACTGCCCACTGCAATCAACTTTAGTTGGCATTCAAGAAACGTGCGTGGGATGTTCGGACGTACAGGTTAGCACAGGTTCCTGAATCCAGTAGCAGCGTTGGCATACCAAAAATCGATAAGAAGTGGGTGGAGCTTACTTTTGGCCAGTGGTAGTGAACCTTACACATTGTGTTGGCCAGGATTTATTTACGTGCACGGGTCGTGCGGCACGATCACTGTTCACGTGCGCTAGGTTGTGGAGTAATTCTCACATCCCCGCGCATTTCACGTTTGGATGTAAACAATAAAGTATCACTGGTAGTTAACAAACGATCAGTATATATACTGTTTTAAAATAATATTAAGAAGATTTAGGTAACATATCATGTTGAATTATACAGTAAATAATAATAATTGTCTCAAGTTTTAACACACATAAGTCACTGTAGCTGCAAAGCACGTCGTGTGGTATTACTTTACTAGTCATGCAAACAGCAGTACAGCCTCGTCGCACCACGCAGGTTTAACCGTGTCATATTGTTTTTAACGTTTGGGAAAACTATATACATTTATACAGGGTGTAGCTAAATAAAAGCTTCCCTACGTAAGAGCTTGTATGTCTACAAAATACATTTACTTTGGACACACTCAACACAGATGGAATTCCCCAGTGCCCATCAAAATTTTACAGTAGGTAAATTTTACATAATTTTTTCTTTTTCCACCAAAAAGTGTTGCTAGTTGTAAGCTATTGGAGTACCCTGAAATGGCTCTAGATTGCATCTCAGAGCTTATAATTTTCAAAAATGTTCTGGGACCCAGACCATCATAGAAGTCCCCGATGTGTACCAGACTACCAGTCTGTCTCTCTGCTGTCAAAGTGGAAAGTCGTAGTTACCAAGGAGCTACATGATATAACAACGATGTGGCGTTCCCTTAAAGGAACAGTAGCCTCTAGGTTCTAGGGTTATTTTCAGCTAATTTAGGTTATAATTGCGCTACATAAAAAGTTTCATGGTTCAATCACCATTAGAAATATTTTTTTTAAATTTTAAAAACTAACGACTTACAGTTTGATTACAACCGACGCGTGGCGCCAACTCAAAGCGCACGAATCATGAGCAAGTTTGCGCAGAGAAACGCACATTTCCACCAAGCTACAGACCGAGGGGTTTCCTTCATTATTCATTTAAAAGGCAAAGGATTGTAATATCTTATCAACGCGACATATCGTTTAGTTACTAAATACTGGATAAATGTTGCCCTAAAATCAATATCGTTCGGTCTAAATACGCATTTATGTATAAGATAATAATTGGCACTTTTGTTGATTAGCCCTCGTCATTTACCTGCAAAAATTAAAATGCAAATACGCGAAACTTTTTCAGGGTGGCAGCAACGGTCGCAGGTGTCATGGCGCGGTCAAATTTCGTAGCGTTGAATGTAATAATTAATTAAGCTATCTGGTGACAAATACATGTGGGTATATAGCGACGATTTGTTATACAGTAAGTTACAGTTGTATGCAGTAAAATCCTAGAGGCTACGCCCTTTAATTCTGAGCCCAGCCGGCAACAGAAGCATAAACAGTCATCCAGCGAGAGAAGGAAAAACAGAGGATTATGATTATGGACATTGGAAATGCAGACTTAATAGAAATAAGGAAGAACATGATATCCGCTGTTTAATTACTGAGTAATTTTGCTCCAACAATTGGCGGGCGCCTACAGCTTTGCTCTGGCGGCCTGCAGCTTTTAAGAAGCTATAGGCGCCTGGCAGGCCTACAGCGTTTTTTCTGCTTCAGTGCAAACACTGTCCCTACAGCCTGTCACTCATCCCTGTTACGACTCCCCCACACCATAAGATTACATACTCAAATCATGCAAGTGTTTCTTGTTCTTGCGGAGAACGCATACAAGTCAAGGCTGTGGTTGTAACATTGGTAGACTGGCGTGTACAATGGTTTTGCAATTGGCAGGGCTAGTGCGCATGTTGTAATGACAAGACTAGAGTCGTCCAACACGAAAAGCCTTTGTAAGACGAGGAAGAGGAGGGCGAGGACGATTAAAGCCAACTGATTTTGTTTTGGAAATTGTACCAAGAAATGTAAATTGAGGTAACCATATAAAACTCATTTTCGGGATTTTGCGTGTTTAATATAAGGAAGGTTTAACAATGAAAACATTTTCATGCCTATCCAGCAGGCCGCGTAGCCAAGGATTTTATTTGGGGGGTGGGGGGCGGCCAATGTAATGACACTGAAGTGTGCGAATCAGGGGCGTAAATCCGTACCGAGAAGTGGGGATGATCGGCGATAGCCATCA
>NW_014577160.1:100169-121393 GCF_000485595.1 Priapulus caudatus
CATGGGGGCAGCTGACCCCCCCCTAGCAACCTCGGGTCACGTAGTGACCCTCGAACTACTAATTGATGGCCAGAAACTACAGATTGCTTCAAATATGTGTTGCATCTCGCGTAAGCCAACCAATGTAGCTTACATACTCTCGCGTTGGCTTACGTCCCTACGTCGATCCGGAGCCTGAATCGCGGCTCATCGTCGACACGTTCCGCAGAAATCACGCGAGGATGCACATCACGATAGAAGAGGGTGAGAGCTTAACATAACGTGCGCGCCGGAAGACGCGCGGGCCAGTCGCTGCCCTTCTTCATGAGGTACTCCGAGGGCGACGGAGTCGGCAGTGAACGACAGCGACGTGACGATGATCGGACGCCTCGCACGTGCAGCTGTACGTCGTCGCCGCGAGCAAGCACGACGATGCCGGACGCTCTACATGGTTACTTGCCGACTGCAGGTGGCGTGGGACGACCTGCCAGGCCTCAGGAACGTCTACATCTATTGTGAGTATTGTAGACGCGGTCGAAGAATCCTGCATCTCGTTTCATTCGGCTGCGACTTGTCTCGTTTCTTGATTCTGACTTTCTTCGTTCTTGATTTCTGTCTTCGATTGACAAGTAGGAAAGACTTACAATACTGTAGATGCGGTGGAAGGCTCCTACTGTTGCGATTGATTCCACTCTGGCGCTCGCGTTTCTTGGACGCATTGATATGCGGTGGCTAATCTTAAAGGGAAATATTGTTTTGGTTCGCTGAGGAAGTAGATAAATACTGAGTGTGTTTTTTTTATTTTTCGGAGTTTTAACTATGGTTAAATCTAAATAAGATTCAATGGCAAAAATCTGCATGTAATGTTGTTGAATAGTGGGGAAATTTTTTTATATGCAGCATAATGCTAGTGTTCTCCTTTAACGATTGAAAGTAGTGCGTATATGAAAAACTTTTTTGAGGACGATTTCATTATTCACTTGTAATTTTGTGAGCGATTAAATCATTCGCCAATGAATCGTATTCGCCACTTAGTAAAGTAAAGTCGCCACTGGTATTTATTTATCGCATTTTGTGAAGGTGGCAAATGCCAGCCAGCAGTAGCCCTGCACTATAATAAGTAGTAAGTAGTAAGTATGTATATTCTATGTATGATTTCTTTTAATGTTCTAGCACAACCTGCACCTTTGAAGAACGTGAGCTTTGTATCTAGAAATGCCCAAGATATGACGATAAGCTGGGTTCCAGGGGATGATCAGGCATATTTATATAATGTGTCATATAAAGTTAGGTAAGTGTCCGCTGGTCATGTGGTAAGTGTAAGCATAACAGTAACAGCTGGTATGAATTGCATTTTCTGCTAACAAAAAACCCTCTGGATGTTTTAAAAAGTGTGATCCAAGACTTGAGCCACCAAAGTTATTTTTTAGCCACCACTGAAAAACTATAGCCACAGTTCACTTTATTGTATGTGCTAAGCAAGGCATAAACAGGTAATGGGTATGGGAAAAGAGGTGTAGAAATTTTTTTTACAATACAACAATGATATTTGACGATTTCTTTATTCAGTCTTAATTTTGTGAGCATTTAAGCCATTCGCCATTTGTATTCGCCACTTAGTGTAGTAAAATTGCAGCTGTTATTTATTTATCGCATTTTGCAAAGGTAGTGACTTCCAGTGGTAGCTTTGAACCCTGATCTGTAAGCTGAACATGAATGGTTTTTATTTAGTGAAAGTAAATGTGCTTCCACACCAAGTGTTTCCTGTGTTTAAAATCGTATGCCACTGAAGTGCTTAAATGTGTGCAGATCTGGTTTGAGTTTCGATAATGCTTGTTGTTATAATTATGTGTACATGCTATTTGTACGTCTTCAAACTACGATGTAACCGCAATTTAGTTGTGTGCGTGTGTAAAATTAAATTATGAAACCATGTTGCATGGGTATGTCTAATGGTTGATTTTGCATAAATATAGTTTGTGGTAATAGCTACTCTTGTTAGAATATCTGTGTCTGCTGCTCGGCGCATGCTACATTTATAGTGGCTAGACGTTTTTGCATGGAAGTTGAAAGCTAGCGTGTAAGCGAACCACCCAGTAGTACATAACCTGGACATGCTGCTAATATAAACATGAAGGTGGCTAGTGATACTCTTAAATGTTTACTTTATCTTGCCTGTACTGTGGCATTCTGTTATAAAACTTGGTGGCATTGGTACAGTAATGGTGAATGTCTGGCTAGTCTAATCATTATCATGTGTGGTCGTTAATAGCATACGCTTTTTCCTGTTTTCAGTATGAAGTCAGTTAGTGGCAACATCATACCATGGAAGGACTGCCCTGAAGATACGGGGGACAACGTGTGCTATATTTCTGGTAGTGACATTCATCCCGACTACAACTATGATGTCAAAATACGAATTATCAATGACGTCGGATGGAAGGAAGAAACATACCATGTCATATATGATGACATTAGTAAGTATCCAAAAGCGCCGTAGCGTAATCATTTGTATTGATTTCCAAAACATGGGTCGAAATCATAAGGGGCCCCGATGCCCATATTTTAAGGCTCGAGCCTGACATTTCTAATACTAGCAAGCCCGACGGGCCGTAGAAAATCCACCCCCGGCACTCCAGACCCCGGCATGCCAGAGAGTGAGGACACCAGGAGCCAATATTTGTTACTCATTCTCCACTCACACTTGTTTTTACAGTCAAGCCTGATCTGCCACAGGACTTTAAGGTCGATAAGAACTCTGTTGAAAGTAGCAGCTTTGACCTGACCTGGAACCATCCTTACGGAATGCGTGCCTATGGAGCACAGCTCGCCTACGAAGTGAAATACTGGTCTGAATGGGACAAGAGCAGTCCTATGGTAAGTGTTGATGTATGAATACAGGGTCCTTCCTGGGCAATTAACGTATAATGAGTCAGACATGTTCAAAGCTGAACCTAATTTGTGACATCCCATAATTTCAATAAAATTATTATTTAAAATCATATGAAATTTGTTGAGTATGACTAATCGGTTATTAGTATGTAAGAATTGTTAAAATTTATTAAGCTTCCTATGTGCGTTGATGCGAGCGAACTGAGCTCACTCGTGAATAATTATGACGTTCTTTTGCCCCAGGAAATATATGTCGGGCATTATTTGAATGCCACAATTTCCGACCTGATTCCCTATACCGACTACACATTAAACCTGAGAACACGCATGGACCGTGTCAACAATTACTATTGGAGCAACTACAGCTCTATTATCAATAAAACTGCTGCCGATGGTATGTACTACAACTCCCTTCTGTATTTTTAATGCCATACGTTTGATTGTGTCTTCTGTTGAACAAGGGTCCAATATGAGATGAATTGATAGTCTGTATATTGTATGTCGCGATATCCACGGTGTCCATTTGTTTACTGATTGTGTAGTTCTGTGTACTATATATTACTAAACCTCAATTATGGGTAATTTTGATGACGTTTGCAGTTCCCTATGTTGCTCCTGCCATCGTCCAGGGAGCTTACAAGTCGGTGAACAGTGATGATATGAGAAATATTACGATCTTTTGGCAGGTAAAACTAAATTTCTGGTTCAGGTGTCACAGTATATATATAATATATATATATATATATGTGCATATATTAGAAGTGTTATTATAGCAAACGTAATGCGACACACGTTCACACATTATCAAGCATTCAACAAGCATTGTTTCGTGCCGCAGGACGTGGCAGAATCGGACAGGAATGGCAAGAATTTTGTTTACACGCTGTCTGTGAAGAGCGAGTGCAAGCTTGAGTTGCGGCAGGACACCACGGTTACCTCCACGTCCTACACGTTCATGGCCAGCAAACACTGCGGCTCCAGCGTCGACATCATTGCGAAAAACCACGTCGGAAAGTCGGACAATAAGAGCCATATCTACATCGGCAAAGCGAGCGACCGTAAGTTTAACGCCACGGTCGCGCTTGTGCTGGAAAATGCGTGCCACCCTTCGTTTTATATCGAATATTTTTTGTTTCTCGATTGCACTTGTTGGCAACTGAACGTGATCCCACTCGTTGCTTTCAGTGCCGGCTAAAGTTGGTAATCCACTAGCCGTGAAGAATAGAGGAGAGGAGTATGAGGTGACGTGGGATAAATCGCCTACGCTGTCCGTCTCTACCTATACTATCATGTGGTGTGATGTCATGCCACCAACGTCAGGTATGTTTTATCAATGTCAGGTGGAAGGACAGGTATATATAGAAGCATGGCTAGCACCCAGTGCTTAGGTTTCGTCATGAAACCGATAACGAAAACGAGTTTTGAACTTATATAATGAGAATTTTGATACGTTTCACATTATGTAGCGCATATATCGCGTTGCATATTATAGTGTATCGGGTGTAATTCTTGCCCGGTTGCCACGCCTTCGTTGATGCGTTTGTGTGGAGGACGAACCGGTTTGTCTTTCGTACGCGCTCGTATTATTTATCTGCCGTTGTGACATTTTTGCATGTAGATTGCAAGCCGGATTCGGAGCTGCAATGGGAGATCATACCAGCTAGCGAGGCTCAGTGGAACAAGGTGCTGCCTTACGCACAGAACATGACTCTACAGTTCTGGGTGTCGGCGGACACGGCGGTGACATCTAGTGGCATGGAGAGGAGTCCGTGCACATACATCTACAATGGAGGTAGGGGCTCGTTCTGCCTCGTGAATCGGCAGCATCGTTTTGCGTGAACGTTGGAATCGTTGGCCACCTCTGCTGTGACATCGGCTGGTGTTTAGCAGGGTTTGGGGGGACTCTCTCATGTAGAAAGCTATGTTTCGCTTCTATTATATATATATATTATATATATTTATATTATATATATATATATATTCGCTCCTATTATATGCTATAACACGAAACCTATCGGAGGATAACGCCGGTTCACACTATAGCTATAGACATATATATATATATGTCTATATATATATATAATGTAGTTATAGAAGGCTGCTCGTTCTTTTGAAAATGCGGTTATTGTTAGGCTCTATCCATATCTACCTATCACTCTATCATGTTACTATCGACATGAAACATATCTGTAAAAAAAACTGCTCATGCCTTTTAAAAACGTACAATTTTGAGCGCTACATAGATGCGTTTTTGTATATTTGCCCATTTAGAATATCGGGAAAAGCCATTCGCAGTCGTTTCTATCTGTGCGACTGTTCGCGCGAATGTGATTGGTTTGTTGTTTGTTACCCACAGTGCCTCAGGTCGCGCCCGAATTCGGCGCGGCGGGAAAGACGTCTCGCTCGCTGACGGTCAGCTGGTCGAAGATTGAGAACTGTGCGGACGCGGTGGGTCTCATACAGGGCTACTACGTTCAGTACACCGAGGCGCAGAGCAGCGGCCCAGGTAAGCAATGATGCTGGTTACTGTGGGGCGAGGCATAGTGTGGCGTGGTGTGAGGCGTGGGGCGAGGCATAGTGTGGCGTGGTGTGAGGGATAGTGTGGCGCGGTGTGAGGCATAGTGTGGCGTGGTGTGAGGCATAGTGTGGCGTGGTGTGAGGCATAGTGTGGCGTGGTGTGAGGCATAGTGTGGCGTGGTGTAAGGCATAGTGTGGTGTGGTGTGTGGCATAGTGTGGCGTGGTGTGTGACATAGTGTGGCGTGATGTAAGGCATAGTGTGGTGGTGTGTGGCATAGTGTGGCGTGATGTAAGGCATAGTGTGGTGTGGTGTGACGCATAGTGTGGCATGTGTGAGGCATAGTGTGGCGTGGTGTGAGGCATAGTGTGGCATGGTGTGAGGCATAGTGTGGCGTGGTGTGAGGCATAGTGTGGCGTGGTGTGAGGCATAGTATGGCGTGGTGTGAGGCATAGTGTGGCGTGATGTGAGGCATAATGTGGCGTGATGTAAGGCATTGTGTGGCGTGGTGTGAGGCATAGTGTGGCGTGTTGTGAGGTGTGGTGTGGCATGGTGTGAGGGATAATGTGGCGTGGCGTGTGAGCGAGCCAGCGAGCGTCAATTACATTACATCATATATTGTATTACTATTAGTTTCACCCTGTGTATGAGGTAATCTGCGCGATCGACGGTGCCTCGTGTGTGTTGTCGTGACGATGGTGTGTGCGTTTTCCTTCGCAGACCTGCGCTGGAACAGCACGCGAGTGGAGGGCATCTCGAAGCGCAGTGTGGAGCTGACGGGCCTGCTTCCCTACACGACGTACCGATTCTACGTGCTCGCCTTCACGCACGCCGGCGTCGGCGGCGTCGAGGACGGCGTCAACAACATGAAGAGCGAGACGACTATGGAAGCCGGTGAGACCGTCGTTGTCGCGGCCGTCGTCGTGGCGACCGTTCTGTGGGCCTCTTGTGTTTGAGTGGGGGGTCGATTCGTTAGATGTGGTTATAGTATGTAGATACCACTCAATGAGGGAACGCCAACAATGTCCTTTATAGACAGGTGTCCGTTCCGCAGAGGAGGTTCCACTGTATAACACTTAACGGAAATGCCAAAATTGTCCTTGGTGCCAAATTACACCTGCACTGTGTAGACTTGTCTTCGATTCTTTTGATTTGGTGCGTTCTCTCCTATCCTTCATGCCAGTATCCACGTGTCACTGTAGCTCTCTTGTTTTTTTCCCCATGGTGCAGTTCCGGCGGACCCTCCCCACAACGTCGCCATCGTCACAACGACCAGCAGCTCGATGATGGTCGCCTGGCAACCGCCGCACGTCCCCAACGGCGTCGTCGCCGAGTACATCGTCAGCGCCATCTACAACGGCTCCGATGTCGTCGACAACAGAACGTTCGCGGTGTCGGCGGCGGACGCGGAGGACGCGGGGGGCAGCAGCGGCTCGCTGTTGTACGAGGTCGCGGGACTGCACGGCTGGTGTTACTACGAGGTCGCCGTCACCGCCTGCAACGGCGCCGGATGCTCCGCGCCATCAGACACCGTCGGCGCCGAGACGCTGATAGGAGGTAAGTGGCGGCCCTTAGCGTAGCTGTCGCTTGAGTCTACGTCGTCCCTGCGGCGTCGGGCTCTGTGCATGTCTGCTGCATCAGTGGAACTGTCGGGAGGACAGGTCATGCGGGGTACTGCGTCGCGATTTGCGGCGGTGGGGGGGGGGGGTCAAGGCCCGTGCATCATTGTAAAAGTATCGTATTGTATCGTCGTAAATGCGATTCTCGGATGTCTTTATCGTAACGAAACGTCCGTTTGAACGGAAACGATTCGCGAAAAATCCCGGCGTATTCGCAGCATACCGGTTCGTTAACAAATTCGTTAACATCTCGCACGCGACACGGCGCTATGACTACGCCGACTACAACTGACGGCGGCGCCATCTTTCCCGTCGACAGCGCCGCCGCTGCTCGGCCCGCCGACGATCGAGATCGTGGATGCTGACCGAGTGCTGGTGAAGGTCGCGGAGGAGGAGTACTACAACGGACACCTCGAGTACTTTCTTCTCGAGGTGTCAGCGAGCGAGGGAGGCGATGGCGGAGAGGAGTGGCAGGTGACGCAGCAGATTGATGTCGCGAACGCGTCCGGGTTGCTCGTCGTGGTTGACTGCGACGGTGAACGCAAGTACGACGTGAGTATTCCTGCATCTCCTGGAGTATTCCTGCCTCTCCTGGAGTATTCCTGCCTCTCCTGGTGTATTCGTACCTTTCCTGGAGTATTCCTGCCTCTCCTGGAGTATTCCAGTCTCTCCTGGTGTATTCGTACCTTTCCTGGAGTATTCCTGCCTCTCCTGGAGTATTCCCGGGGGTGCGGGGTGTCTGCACCGCAGAGGCTCTTTTGCTTACGTGGTTGAGGTTAGGGTTGGGTTAGGTTGAGGTTAGGGTTAGGTTAGGGTTGGGTTATGGTAAGGTTAGGGTTAGGTTGAGTTTAGGGTTAGGTTGAGGTTAGGGTTAGGTTGAGGTTAGGGTTGGGTTATGGTAAGGATGAGGTTAGTTTGAGGTTAGGGTTTTGTTAGGTTGAGGTTAGCGTTTGGTTAGGTTGAGGTTAGGGTTTGGTTAGGTTGAGGTTAGGGTTTGGTTAGGTTGAGTGAGGTTAGGGTTTTGTTAGGTAGAGGTTAGGGTTTTGTTAGGCTGAGGTTAGGGTTTGGTTAGGGTTAGGTTGAGGCTAGGTTGAGGTTAGGGTTAGGTTTGGTTGAGGTTCGGGTGGGTTAGGTTGAGGTTAGGGGTTTGTTAGGTTGAGGTTGGGGTTAGGGTTGGGTTAAGTTAATGTTTGGTTAGGGTTAAGGTTAGGGTTGGGTTAAGTTAGGTAGAAGTTACAGTTAGGTTGAGGATAAGGTTTGATTATGTTAGGGTTAGGTTGAGGTTAGGGCCGTGTCCCATGTCCCCTGGGGGAAGGGCTGCCGCTGTGTGCACCGCCCTGTAGGGGGGCTTGTCAGTTAGGTGAGGTGGGGCGTGGTCATCACGCTCGGACGAATAGATCTGTTATCAAACGTAGTGCAATTTCTGTTCGAACAATAGGTTTTATCTGCAGTCGCGTTAGTCAAATCAGCATGAGATTTGGCAGGGGAGGAGCTGTAGGCCTGCTGTCTTACTATGGGAAATATCACTAGTGTTCAGAGCTGGTAATTAACTTACGGATTGACAGCAAGTTCGCCATATTACCGAGGGATATTTCCTCGGGTAATAGCCTATATGTCATCCGTAATTTGCTGCAGCAGTACTTGCGAGGTAAACGGATTCGTTTGCCAGATGATATTGTTAGTTCAGTATTACTCGGTTGCAGACGAATAGATGGCTGTGAATTATTTGGATGCTAAGACGTGGATTTGCTTTACAGTTCAGGGTTGCTGCGGTAACGTTCGATGGTTCCGAGACGCAGGTGGGACCTTACAGCGAGGCGGAGTCTGCAATGCTTTGCATTAAAGGTTGGGAACCTTTCTATATTCAAATTGAATTTTAGGATATATGTTTACACAGATATATGTATATGTACTACACAATTTCTTTGTCATGTTATGGCTTTTGCCTGTGTTACATCTGTGAGTGGAAGGGTGGTTTGGTGCCTCTAGTGTTGTTCAAAAAATTGTGTGAAGCAAAAACATGTTTGGCATGTTTGCCTCACTGAGCGCGTATATAGAATTACAAGTGTATGTAATCAATAGAGTGAAATTCTCTGTAGTTCACCCTTGTTACTGCATACCACGCGCTAAACCTGGTGACACATTCTTGGCCCCTGTCAACCAAGCTCGCTACATTGTAGTAGTAATGAGTTGGTGTCGCTGTATACATCTGTTATGTCATACCTGAATGTTGCTATGTCATGGTCTGTACACTGTACAGTCATTACGCTGATGCATTTACATTTTACGGTCTGTAGCCTCGTGTTTTTGTGGCTAACAAACGGTTGTACTTTAGTAGCAAATGTTAAGCAGATAAACACTAAGATAAGCACACAAGTTTAGTTACTGATCCAGTGCCGCGATATAGCCAAGAAATACCCGTCTGCTCATGGAGAAAGTTTTTAATTATGTATTAATCCAAAGTTATTAATTACGTTTTACACTGCTGTCATGTTAATTGGATTAATTAGTATCTTGCTTTAAATTTGTAGTCCGCGCTGGTAAATCGTACTGTCGACGCATAGCCTTTGATACACTTACTCTCATTTTCAATGATGACAGCAACAGAGTCGGCTGTTCCATTTAAATGGCTGTCAGTCGCACGTGTGGGATTAATGTAAAGCTGGGTTTACACTACAGATTTTATGAAGACAAATTGGCGAATTAGACCAACTTCCCAATTATACAACCGACAATCGGCAGTGTGAAGACAAAAGTCGCTTAGAAATAAAAGGCTTAGAATCCCTACCCTAAATCAATTAATAAATAAAATGAATTAAATTAAATTGAAAATTAATAATACATTGTTAACACATGTAGGGTTAGGGATAGGGATAGGGATAGCGACCGTGAGGTGTTAAAACCCAACGACGGGTGTGGTTATCAGTTACATGCTGTATATCGTCGCTCTATCTGTCAGAACGCATCCCCCCCCCTCTTCCCGATGCCGATCCACACGATACGGCCGAGTTCCTACAACGTCAGGGAAATAAATCACGCGATAGGGAGTAGCCAAGCCTTAGCTGTGGGTTGGTAATCTAATCTTCTCTCCATGCTACGTCCGCACGACTGCTGTAGCGAGTTCGAGTGTAATGCTATAATGGGGAGAGCGGTCTCTCCGAATTGTCGATCGATCTGTCACTAGTTGGCAAACACGGTGACCTGTTGTGATTAGCACACAGGACGTTGTGATTTTTATTTTAATATGAATTTGATATTATTGCCCGATCAATAAACGTTCGATCAGAGGGCGACCGCTCGTTCGCAAATACTCAGCTGCTGCATAAAACATTCTGCTGGCGTGTGTAAGAAAATGATCGTGCTCCACACCCTACTTATGACATCGGCTCGCGATGATGTGAATAAATTAAAACTTGAGAGTGTGGAGGGGGGAGGGTGTCGTGAGGCTGTAGGTAAGCATTGGGTCATGTGTGAAGCAGGCTGTTTGGTAGCCACAAGTTTCCGTCTCCCTTAACACTACGCCGTGTAACAGTCGGAGAGCCTGGCCGGGCTAGCTGGTTGTGTTAGTTGCGTTGCGACAAGCAGTTTTTTTACGATTCGTGATACTTACTTTTGGTAAAGATCTACGATTAAGGTTAGGGTTAGGGAGAAACCTTATTGCTAGTTACCAACATTGGCGTATATCACGATCTGGTCAAGGTCTGTTATAAGGTTCTAGGGTTAGTACGAAACCTTACTGCTAACTACCAACATTAGCATATTATAAACACCAGTTTATGAACTACTGGAATCTCCAGTCAGTTCTTCATCTCAATCATCTTCCAGGCCAATATTCTAGTACAGAACCTACGGTTGCGTGCCTAGTCCAGTTATTAGTCTTTTTATGGGCATTACTCACTGACAGCGTTCATGAGTCAGGGTGATTTCAAATGAGTGTACAGTACTTTCAGTGGCATCGTGCGCTGTGATAGTGTACTGTGCATCATGACATGAGTATAATAAGGGTTTAACGGTATTGCTTAACTTCTAGTATAGTCTTAATTGTGATCACTGCTGTGCCGCCTTCGTCGAAGTATCACACGAAATCCTTTCATGGTGTGACGCAAGTTATTGTGTAATGTCCAATATGCGTTCCACGGTGGAGCTCTAGAGTCTAGCTTGCATATCTGTGTAAAGTGACCACTTGCGTTTACGCACAATTACACGTTATATGGTTTCCACGGGTCATTATTCATTAACAATGCGAATTATCCATGTACGCATCACAGATATATCTATTTACCTATCCATATATATCAGAAGTAGATCATAGGGAATCCCCTATTAATAGGGATTCCCTATTATCTACTCCTGATATATATATATAGTATATCTATTATCATATAACCACTACTATGTCTAGTCCGTATATAGCTGACGCAAGCCAGCAAAACACAAGATGCTAAAGACGTTTCATTACGCTGACTATCACTAGTGGAGTGTAGCTAGTTGCTCTGTATGGGTGCCAGGGTGGAGGGGATATAGTGCAGACAGAGGCACAGGCACTTGGAGCTCTTCAGGCTACAGTCACGCCACATGCATGCCGCTGCACATTTACGCACGCACGCACGCACGCACGCACGCGCTATATATTTATATATATATAGTGTATATATGTGTGTGTGTGTGTGTGTGTGTGTGTGTGCGTGCGTGCGTGCGTGCGTGCGTGCGTGTGCGTGTGTGTGCGCGTGCGTGTAAATGTGCGCCAGCGTGCATGTGGCGTGACTGCAGGCTAAATTGCTCCAAGTGCCTGTGGGCAGAGGCGCTTGTTTCATGATTTTCTTACTCTTGTAAACCGCCTGCCAGTATCCAAAGGAAATGCAAAAACATGTTTTACACGGGTTGATTTATTTTGTCTGTGTTTATCCAAGTTAATTGCCGTGTCATTGAAATGTTCGCCGTTAATTATTTGCAATATTTTATACACGTGATAATTATGAAGCTTCATATAGGCGTGTTTCTGCGAGCTGAACATCAGCATTGCAGAATTAGCGCTGCTGCCTCCTTGCATGTAAAAACTAGATGTATAACGCCCTTCGCGTGGCAGTATTCCTTGTCCCTGAGAACTACTTGTTCCTCCTCGTCTTCTTCTTCTTCTTTTTCTTCTTCTTGCTCTTCTTCTTCTCCTTATTCTGTTTTTTTCTTCTTTTTCTTCTTCCATCTATTTCTGTTACTTCTCCTTCTCCTCCTCCTTCTTCTTTTTTTTCTTCTTCTTCTTCATCTTCTTCTTCTACTTTCTCATCTTCATTTCTTCGCTTTATTTCGATTAGGTTTTTTTTGTTTCTTTCTTCCTTTATAAATCTATCACCATAGCCAAATTGGCAGCATTTTATTGTCGAACTTGAATTATCCCCGTTTATATTAGTCGAAATATTGTTAATTATATTTTTGCCGTTCTAGTAGTTGTGGCATAATCCTTGCATGGAGTCTAAAACTCTTACCTGAGTAATTGAGAAAAATACTAGGAAGCAATTAACTGCATTTATGCACCATCGGTTAACGATCATAATCATAATTATAAGAAATAAACGGTTGATTGTTCTGTGAGCTAAGTCTAACTCTATCGTTCGTGGATCGGTATGCATTAAATCAAAATGGCAAAGTTGAATTTAATCAAGTTCATAATAGGAAAGTATTCTATATGAATTCTATAGAAATTTTCTATTTTGGGCTCTTGATTAAATTAAACTTTGCCATTTTGGAACATTTTGGTATCTCGTGTTTACGCAATTCTCAAGAGACCAGTGTCACGTAATGATTAGGTGTCTCGCTCAAGTTTCGCTGCACTGTCACGGTGTGAGGGAACGAAGTGTGTGGGCACAGCTTGTAATGATTTTGTTTGTTTGTTATCAGAAGCTTTTACTGCACTGGTTGCTGCTTACTAACCCTGGAATATTTCATGGTTGTTACAATGTTAGTTATTGCGGCATGCTGTAGCATGCGTGGCATCTTGCAGCAACATGATGAATGAATGACCTTTAGAAGTTACGATGCAGAGGTCGAATGTTTGTAGCCTGCAGATCAGCGACGTGACAGTGTATTATATTCCTTTCCACCTGCGGGTCAGTATTCTATGTTGGAAGTCATTGTATGACTATGTTACGTACGAGTTTATTTAAACGGAAGATAAACAAGTTTGTTTTCTTGTTTACAGGGTCGTGCATATTTTCTCTATTTTAGCCAGATTTATTTTTCTCTATTTTAGCCAGATTTATACGTGTTCGTGAATGGTATTTACTGTATGGTGAAATGAAATCTCTTATTGACGCGTTACGATTTCACATCGATGTTTTTGCGACAATTTTACTTTGTATTTTATTGTACACGTTTACGACCGTTACGATCGCACGTGGGTTTCCGCGTGTACTGGTCATGGTGTTTGTGGTTTATGTTGTGCCAATGAGGAGGAGGAGGAGGTGGAGGAGGAGGAGGAGGATGAGGAGGAGGAGGAAGAGGAGGAGGAGGAGGAGGAGGAGGAGAGACTATTAATGAGCTATGGTGCTGTGAAGCGGAGTAGTGCATCTAATAGCAACCAGCTGTGGGCTGTGGGCTTCACTAGCCGAGCCATGAGTTCAGGGTTTCATAAATGCAGAGTGATAGCTAGAGCAGTCTCTCTCTCTCTCTCTTCTCTCTCTCTCTCTCTCTCTCTCTCTCTCTCTCTCTCTCTCTCATCTCTCTCTCTCTCTCTCTCTCTCTCTCTCTCTCTCTCTCTCTTCCTCTCTCTCTTCTCTCTCTCGTCTCTTCTCTTCTCTCCTCTCTCTCTCTCTCTCTTTCTCTCTCTCTCTCTCTCTCTCTTCATCTCTCTCTCTCTCTTCTTTCCTCTCTCTCTTCTCTCTCTCTCTCTTTCTCGCTCTTCACTTTCTCATCTCTCTCTCCTCTCTCTCTCTCGGCTCTCGTCTTCTCTCTCAAGCTCGCTCTTCATCTCTCTCTCTCTCTCTCATCTCAATCTCTCTCATCTCCAATCTCTCTCTCTCTTCTCTCTCTCCGGCTCGCTCTCTCGCTCTCTCCTCTCTCTCTCTCGCTCTCTCTCTCTCTCTCTGTCCTCGCTCTCTCTCTCCTCTCTCTCTCTCTCTCTCTTCCTCTCTTCCTTCTTCTCCTTCGCTCTCCTCTCTTTCTCTCTCTGCTCTCTCTCTCTCTCTGTTCTCTCTCCCTTCTCTCTCTCTCTCTCTCTCTTCTCTTCTCTCTCTCTCTCTTTCTCTCTCTCTCTCTCTCTCTTTCTCTCTCTCTCTCTCTCTCTCTCTCTCCTCTCTCGTATCTCTCTTCTCTCTCTCTCTCTCTCTCTCATCTTTCTCGTCTTCTCTCTCTCTCTCTCTCACTTTCTATCTCTCTCTCTTCTCTCTCCTCTCTCTCTTCTCTCTCTTTCTTTCTCTCACTTTCTTCCTCTCTCTCTCTCTCTCTCTCCTCTCTTCCTCTCTCTCTCTCTCTCTCTCTTCTCGCTCCTCTCTCTCGCTCTCTCTCTCTCTCTCTCTCTCTCTCTCTCTCTCTCACTTTCTCATCTCTCTCTCGCTCTCACTTTCTCATCTCTCTCTCTCTCTCTCTCTCTCTCTCGCTCTCTCTCATCTCAATCTCTCTCGCTCTCTCTCATCTCAATCTCTCTCGCTCTCTCTCGCGCTCTCTCTCTCTCTCGCTCTCTCTCATCTCAATCTCTCTCATCTCAATCTCTCTCTCCCTGTCGTCTCTCTTTCTCTCCTAAATATACCGAGTGGCATTTCATTTGCACATTCATTTGCTCATTGATTTGTTCATTATTCAATTCACTCATTCATTCATTTGTTCATGAACACAGTATTCAGACAGGTTAATGTATTTGTAACCAAAAACATCTTCGGAATATTTTTACTTGTATTTTATTATTACCTGTATATTAATAACCTAAAGTTTATGGTGTAATACGTGTTTATGTTTACAAAATGAATCCTGGAAGGTGTGTCCAGTAGGTTGTGCAAATATATATTTGATAGTGTAGAATGTGCCGTGTTAGATTGTACGTGCGTAAGCTGACTGTATGCAACAGCTGAGCGATGGTAATAAAATGTCTTAGTATCGTACATGCATACAGCTGTTTCTCTTTCAATTTCACAGTGCTTGCTTGTAATGTTAGCATGCGTGTGATATTTGTTTAACGGTACGGATGCATTTCTTACAAGCAACCTCAGTATAAACACAACATGTCAAGAAGTGTAATGCATAGTCATATATACTTCTAGGAATTGCTCTGGTGGAGATGTATATGGTATTTGGTAGCGTTGTTCATGGGAGAAACTGTGTGTACAAACCTGTGTTTCTCTCTGTGGCCTTGACCTTTCATTGACTTCATTTTTTGGGCATTTTCTGAGAAATTGTGTCATATGTTCTGAATTGTGTATTGGAGCGTGTCCGGGAAAGAAGTAGGGCAGAACACGTCTGTCACCGATCGCTCTTCACCTAGTCTGTGTTCTGTGCACTTGTGGTCCATGTGTGATGTGCAAGCTCAGCACACGTGTAACACAGTGAACCCCCCTATTGCTGTCTATTCTCATGTTTTATATTGTATCACCTGTATTGTGAGTGGTGTGAAATGAAACGGTGCTAGCATGTATTGTGATGCGTGGCTTGCCTACTTTCGGATTTCCAGCAATGACGGTCCTCGAGTATGAATTCAAAGTTAACAATATTCTTCTTATAGTTGTGTATGTACATGCGCCCGCGGGCATTCGTGCGTTCGTTCGCGTGTTCATGCATGCACACGTTCGTGCGTATGTGTGTGTGTAATTGTCACTTAGCACTGCTGTTTCCTATGTACCTTCTTTCTACCATGTCGTTTTTCACTTGGGTGTCGTTATAGCTACTGTGTCAACTTGCATCGTTAAAGATCACAATTCACTCGCGTCATCGCTCTCTCTCACGTTTGCAGGAGGTGTAATGAGGTTCGCTTGCTCTTTTCTCGTTGCAGACGTCGGTTTCGTCAACGTTGGCATCATCATCGGCTGCATTATAGGTGCTGTCATCGTCACGGTCATACTCGTCGCTGGATGCTGCCGGTACGTGTGTCCGTGTAACGCGCGGCGCCGATACGAGTGTGATGTGTTCGGAATTGTGTATTGGAGGTTGTCCATAAAACCCCTTGGCTAACCCCTGGATAACCACTGCATAACCCCTGGACAACCCTTGGCTAACCCCTGGATAACCACTGCATAACCCCTGGACAACCCTTGGCTAACCCCTGGCCAACCATTTGCTAGCCCATGGCCAACCATTGACTAACCCCTGCATAACCCCTGGACAACCCTTGTCTATCCCCTGGACAACCACTGCATAACCCCTGGATAACCACCCTTGGCTAACCCTTGGATAACCACTGCATAACCCCTGGACAAC
This sequence comes from Priapulus caudatus, assembly GCF_000485595.1. Lineage (NCBI taxonomy): Eukaryota > Metazoa > Priapulida > Priapulimorpha > Priapulimorphida > Priapulidae > Priapulus > Priapulus caudatus. The sequence goes on from NW_014577160.1 coordinate 116,572, forward strand.
CCTTGGATAACCACTGCATAACCCTTGGCTAACACCTGGTCAACCCTTGGCTAACCCCTGGATAACCTCTGAATAACTCCTGGATAACCACTTGCTAACCCCTGGATAACTCGTAACTAACCCCTGAATGACTCCTGGCTCACCCCTGGATAACTACTAACAAACCCCTGGGCAACCACTTGCTGGCTAATCCTTGGCTAATTACTACCTTACCCCTGGTTAATTCCTGACTAACCAACCGTTACTGTAAGTGCATCTGCGCGAAAGCCCACGTTTAGCTACGCGAACACATGATTTAACGCATTTTTTACAACGCGTTGTTCTAACATTGAACATTGCGAAACATTGCATTGGATTCACATTAGTCGGCTAGCGATTAAAGTCTGGGAATTTTGTATATTCGAATCGATCGCCTGCACACAGCAACATCACTCGTGGCGTGATGTTATCAGCGTTAATTCTTGGTAAGGAGTGTGCATTTTTTCACGTGTGATAATTCTGGGAAGCACGAACGAAGAGCGGGATGGCAGGGACTGGCCTAGATCGGTCGGTCGGAGGGGCCTAACCGCGCACGCGGGGTGTCCCTTACGATTCACGGAAACCTGTTGCTGCTGCGGGGATTTCTTTCTCCCCCGGGGGCACAGTCAGAGGGTGGTCCATCAGTGCTGGAGGTAGCCGTGCGAGAAAAAGTGTGGTACCGAGACGTTCTATTGTGCATAAACAGGATGCGTGCGTAGTCGTAGTGTGCTTTGCTCGGTTGACCGACCGACCGAACGACAGACCGCCTGACAGTGTCTGATTGTTGCTAAGACGGTCCTTGTTTCCCTGGATACAGAAATTGGAGATGTACTGGGGGTACCGTAGATTAGGATTGTGTTAGGTTAGCCGTTAGGGTGAGGGTAGTTGGAAGGTTGGATTTAGTGTTAGAGTTAGGGATGCCGGGGTTATGTTCGGTTAAGGGTAGACTAGAGTTAAGACTAAGCCTAGGGATATTTTAGATTATGGTTAGACTAGGGTTATGTAACGTTAGGGGTAGAGTTAAGGCTAGGGTTAGGGTAAGGTGCATTCTAACAATGCTTACAGGGAATTAGACCCGTTCAGCTTAACTTACTGACTGTGACCAACTATTTGAAGGATGTCTGTGTGTCTGCATGGCTAACTGACTGGTTACTTTAGTAACGTTGAAATTGTAGCTTCGTAAAACGAACTGCAATTTATAGCCGGCAAGCTTTGTCTGTGTGAGGTAAATTTCATGGTTGCGCACTCACAGACCCCTGCTGCTACTGCTGCTGCTGTTGCTGCTGCTGCTGTTGCTGCTGCTAGTGCTATTGCTACTGCTGCTACTGCTACCGCTACTGCTACTGCTGCTGCTGCTGCTGCTACTGCTCCTACTGCTGCTGCTGTTGTTGCTGCTAATGCTACTACTACTACTGCTGCTGTTGTTGCTGCTGCTGAACTCTTGTCTCTAAAGGGAGTTCACTTTGGATAATAGCGAGGGTTGTAGAAAGTGTTTTTGTTTTATAATTGCTGCGCATCTTTGTAACTCGCAGTCAATTACAATGACGTGAATCATTTACTTATACGTTTACAAGCATTTACTGGGTGGGTGGTTGGACGGGTTGATGGATCGGACGGATGGATGGACGGACGGACGAATGGATGGTTAAATGAATGGATAGATTGGTGGGTGGTTGGGTGGATCGATAGATAGATAATTTGATAGCTAGATGGATGAGTGAATGGGTTACTAAATCGTGCCTTCTAGTGTCGTGCCATTTCTTATTAAAATTAATTTAAATGCGTCATAAATATATTCTTGCCAAATGAAAATTGCATGATCTTATTTAACAATTTATACCGGGCGGCACATGTGGGTGGATAGGTTTTGGACCACCAGACTAGTATTCATTTTATAGCTTACTTCGATAGCAGGGGGTTGTGACTAACCGGGAGTATTGCACTGCTAGTATAGATCGATTTCAGAGCCTCTGCTCTACTTGCTGCCACTGCGTCTTATGATATGAGTAGATAGTCTGCCCAGCTTTGGAATGCTGGCAATAAAATACGATTATAACAGATCATATATCATGTTTTTAGAGATAGAATCTCCCCCGCAACATATTATTATTTACAGAAAAAAATACCAGGATCCAAGTTTTTGCTTCCGCGAAAATATATAAAGTATATTGCAAGCAATATGTTAGCTGTCCAGAATTAATAATTGGAATATCTGTATGCGTATTTCTGGATTCGAAAATTGCATAATTTTTGCAGAATAGCATACTCTCATTTTATGTATTTTCCCTCGTACATGGGTGTTTCTTAAGCTAATTTCCCCTCACGCATCAATGTATATATATGAAAAGAATGGTATATATAGGTATATATAAATAATATGTGAGTTTCTACCTTAGGGTCTAAAAGGTTCTGTAGGTTCTAGTCTTCTAATTAAGGCCTTCTGTCATTAGTAGTCTTCTGTCATACATAAGCATTCAGTAAGAGGATCACTGGTGTATATTTCAGCAACCAATGTCGGGAACTTCTCGAGAAATATATCCGCAATTTGCTAATCACCATCTACTCGCCTTACGAGAGTCGTTAGCGATTTCGAAAGCCTCGTTCGCGTTAGCTCCGCTAGAGTAGCTATTTAAGTCTATGTTGCCTTCCATTAGTCACCGCCAGCTATGCATTTAGCTTTCAGTGAGTAGCAGTATAGTTAAGTTTGTAGTTTTGTCTCGCAGTGTATCTTCGTGATCGAGTTAAATCATTGTCGTGGGGATGAGGAATTGCTGAGCTCTGCATAGTTCTAGCATGGACACGTCTATACTACATGTTCTGTATGTATAACGTAGATAATATAGCCGTGTTCATGACTAGATGCGTGAGAGATGAGACGTATCAGCAGTAAACTACGTTGAAGGAACCGCGTGTGAAAAGTTTATCGAATACGCTGACGGAGTGGTAAACAATATAGACGTGCTTGCGTAAACATTGAGAATGGTTTACACGCAATAATCATGGTTTATCATGTAGAGGTTATGGTTCGCGTAGCGGTTATAAGAATCAAATACATAACACAGAACATCCGCCAGGCAGTCCCACGATTTCAACGGGGAGTCAGTGATAGTTAGGCTCATAGGGTCTATGTCCCCCAGGGTACTGCCGGAACGTACCCTGGGTACGGTCCGGTATACCAGAACGTACCCTGGTCACTATTTGATATGATTAGGGTTAGGATTAGGGTTAGGGTTAGGGCTAGGGTTAGGGAGTAGGCGTAGGCGACTACCTAGACTCGTTAGTGGAGTAGGCGAGGTACGGTACGGTATATTAGATAGTACCAGGGTACGTTCCGGTATACCGGACCGTACCCAGGGTACGTTCCGGCAGTACCCCGGGGGACATAGACCCTCTCAGCGATAGTTAGCAATACTTTCATTGTTTTATTCAATGTCCCCACACTCGTAGCAGAAGTTGACGTGACGGTGTAGACTCGCGTTCGTTTCGGCGTCACTGTGTTTTCGCTCTCTGCATTCCTTTGCGTTTACTAGATTTCACTGTCTTCGTCTTCGCTTACAGTGCAGCCACGGTTTTGTAAAGCACGAATACGCGTAGAACGCGGCGCGAGTTTTTGCTCGCGTGCATAGTTCAGTGTCGTAAATATTTGTCTTGCTGAAATGGCTGATGAAATTCAAAAGAGCGCCAATCGGGGGATGGGGAAGAGAAGGAGGAAGAGGAGGAGGAGGAGGAGGCGGGAAAGAGAGAGAGCGTAGCAGCGCGGATGCATTCAAGTCGAAAATTGCTCTCAGGGTTGCGCGTATCTTGTCTATCTGCTACAAAGATTGCGAGGTTTGCGTCAGTTGCGAAGCTATTGCAGCTAGTAATGGAGAGAGAGAGGGGGGGGGAGATAAAAAGAGACAGTCAGAGACGGAGAGAGAGAGAGAGAGAGAGAGAGAGAGAGAGAGAGTGAGAGAGAGAAAATAAGACAAGAGGGAGCTAGGGTTGAGAGATAGGGTGCATGAGAAAGAAAGAGAGAGACAAGACAGAGGGAGGGTTGAGAGAGAGAGAAAGTTAGAGAGAGAGAGAGAGAGAGAGAGAGAGAGAGAGAGAGAGAGAGAGAGAGGGAGAGAGAGAGAGAGAGAGGGTATGTGCTGGGGAAGCAGTCGTAACTACGAACATGTCGTCTGCCACAGCCAAGTGTCTTTAGTTTGTTGCTAAGCTACATCCACATCAATATTATTGCGAGTTAGAGACGACTGCAAGTGATACTCTTAACACAGCGGTGCAGTCCGACAGATGGCGACACAATTAACTTACAATAAAAGACAACATAAAGCTAACTCGGCATTCAAATATACATTAATCACACGGACTTGTGTCATTTAAATATGTTGCAAAATTCGTGTATAAATATGGATATATATATATATATATCATATAAATGTAGCATCATATATATATGTATATATGATGCTACATTTTATATGTAGCTTTAAAAATATTCAAGAACTTGAAATGCACCACAATAACAAATGCTTCGTTTCCTCGAGAGGTTCCCTAGGGACTTTATCGAATAACCACGAGCAGCAAATTTCCAAGGCCAAGCATGTGCCTTGTTTTTTTTACATCGAGCGAACAGCGAATTTTTCACGGATTAGAGAGACTAAACCTAATTAGGACGCATAGTTTAGTTTGAAGTTGTTTTCCATGGCCTCGCCATCTCGTACAGTTACAGCATAGCCTAGCTGACGTCACAGTTACAGCATAGTCTAGCTGACGTCACAGTTACAGCATAGCCTAGCTGACGTCACAGTTACAGCATAGT
>NW_014577160.1:121403-127794 GCF_000485595.1 Priapulus caudatus
AGAGAGAGAGAGAGAGAGAGAGAGCGAGAGAGACAGAGAGAGACAGAGAGACGATAGATCGGTGTGATTACAGGCGTCAGTAAACACGCATGTTGTGCTTCATGTCTAGCAGCAGAGATCGGGTGGAATGAAGTGGAATCATGTGGAATCGAAGACGTGTTTTTCCTTATATTCTCTCTGCGCAGTAAGCACGCATTGTTGAGAAACCCAAGTTAAGAGGGGCTGTCTACAAATCTTAATCTCAGACTTATTAACACACGCAGGTGTGTGCACGCACGCACGCACACGCGCACGAGCACTCGTCGCCAGTTGCTTCTTTGGTTGTTGGCAAAATCCGAGAGCGCTGTTGAACTTTGCATGACTTTTAGCTGCAAGCTTGAGTTAGCCATAATCCCCATGATTCTGCTCACACACGCACACACTGTCACCGACACACAATCACTGTCACTGTCACACACATATGCACTCACGCACACATGTGCACTTGCACGCACGCACGCACGCACACACTGTCACCCACACACACATATTCACTTGCACGCACGCATGCGCGCACGCGCGCACCCACCCACATAGCTGGCTGAGGTTACATGTGCAGCAAAAACATAGATCCCTAGAATGTAGCGCAGCAATATTCTGAGTGGACTTATGTAATCTGATTCTCCCTCCATGCTCGCCCATTCACCCCGGGGGTATGTGTGCTAGGGGTCTTGTGTCGTGCACATGCACGGGGTTCACAGTAATAAACAAGAGCAATCGGAGATAGCAAACTTCTGCCACAGCATAACAATCCCCCCATCTTGCTGGTACACCCAACACCCAATATAGTTTGATGAAATTTTCAGAAATTTGAGAACCAACCAACAAATAAACTAACAGGGGCGAAAACATAGCCTCCTTGACGGAGGTAATGAAGGAAGGCATTTTTAATCACTTGTTCTGCGCTGTGCGTGCTTATGCGTGTGGGATTAGAACAGAGCGTTCTGGTTGTGTTGGGTTACGGAAGTGAGCTTATAATAACGACATGTAATTAGAAATATATCCCCTATAAACTGTAAACATTTCTATTTAGTATAATTGCATGCATAATTTAACTAAAAAAACAATAATTCGAATAATTAATCTACAACATTGCAATCCTTCTGTTAGTTATAGTTTATAATTTATAGATATATTATAAATGAATTATTGTTTTATATTAACGTGCCACGTGAGATTTTTAGTGCTATAAGCATATAATAGATATATCTAACTGGGAATGTATGTTTCTTTCACGTTTCTCTATGTGATTCACTATTGCTGAGGTGCAAAACATGTTCATGTTAGTGCAAAATTTGCGTGATTACAACGCATTACTTTTATTAACTAACCATATTTGGAACTTTGTTGTTTTAGTTTGAAAAATCGCATGGACAAGCATGCAAAAGAGGATATTGATGTCGTGCTGCCGCAGGCTTTGGTGAGTGTCATCAATCTTTTAGCTTATAATCTTTTTGGTGTGTACATGTGCTACATGTTGGTATAAACCCGGCACTAATATTCCATGCATTGTCCCATGCCATATCTCATCTAAACTGAGATGTGCTATGAATTGCTATAAATTGCTATATATATATATATATATATATATATATATATATTCACAAGTATAATAGCTAGATCAGTGATCACGCATGCAGCTTAGACGTATTTGCGTGTCTTCGTCACTGTGTTGGATGGGATGGCGCGTAGAGTGAGTGTTTGTTTCATCGTTTCTTTGATCGTGCGTAGTTTGTATTCGTATTATCGTTATATCATTTAGGACTTTAGGTAGTCATGCGCTCATTTATTCTTTCCATGATCTACATTCTACAGTATTCTTCTGCTTACTTTCTTACAAGTACTGACTTCCTTAAGTGTTGACGTTAGCATTTAGTTGCTAGCATAACAGCTGCGATAGCAATGAGACAACCATTATTTAAAGCAAACTTCGTGATAATGCGTTATCAGACTGATTAAGCTGGGAGCACTGTGCTTGAGCAATTTCGGTTATTCACCTTACAGCGTGGGTTCTTAACCTGGGGTCCGTGGATAGGCTTCAGGGGGTCTGTGAACCAGGTGCATGCAAAGTTTTGTGTTCATGTGCATTTTCTGGTGAGAGGTTCGTAGCTTTCACCAGATTCTCAAAGGTGTCCATAACTCAAATAAGGCGTTTTGCCCTTTGCCCTTTGAAAAAGGCCTTTGAACCATTTTGCCTTACAGTATTTACTTTTCAGTTATAATCTAACCTATAGACTAGCAAGTAAACACTGAAATGATTGACTGAAAACTTGATTATGAGATATTTACGTGTCAGTATGAATGGCACCAACTGTTTAAATGTTGTTGAATACATCGGTAGCACGTCTCTCGCACCTGCTTTTGCAGTCAACATGCCTCATTTAAAAAAAAAAATAACAACATCGATGTGTGTTTGATGAGATGCACGGTAACATTTTTGTTGACTGTCTCTAAACTGTTCCACAATAAAATCAAAACGTTATAAGTTTTTGACTGCATCTGTGAGTACTTTGTCACGTAATGCCCAGCTCAGATGTCTGGATGTAGCATTATGCTGTTGAATAATGAAGTGAAAATCCATCGACGATTGATCAATCACTCGTCGTCCCTTTAAAGGAAGTAAAAATTTGTTTTTCGCACATGTCACGCATCCTCCTGGTTAATAATGATGATGGTGAAACAAATAATGCAACATCAACAACAGTAATGATAATAATAATAATAACAACAATAACAACAACAATAATAAAAATATTTATTTCGCGCTCGTTTGTCATCGTCGTGGCGATGTTAACGCGTGGCGCCATCTGCTTGCAGCCACTGGAGTCTGGTTACACACCGATGAGCAGTGCGCAGACAGAGACGACGTACGTGCCTCAGCCTGACCTCGTAGAAGCCATATCCCCGATGACCCAGGAGGAAGAAGAGGAAGCGGGAGAGGTCAGGGATGGCAGCGACGGAAGAGTTGGCTCATACAAGGTGAGAGTCGTGCCGCAGCTGTGTTATTACGTGGCTGAATGGTCCCTGACTGTTAAGCCTAGTGCAGACCTGCGATTTTTGGTTGCTCGTCCCAGCAACCTGCAACCGCAAGCAATGTGTGTGTGCACACATGCGATTTCAAAGCAATTCTAGAGCAATTTGGGAGCGATTGGGAGCGACGAGTCGCTCAAAATCAAAACAGTTTGATTTCTTGCAACTCGTCGCAAGCGACCAGAATCCAGAATTCCCGCAGACGTAACGATTTCACAGCAATTTCGACTGCGATTCTAGAATCGCTGTCGAGTTGCATGAAGAAGTCACAGGTCTGTACTAGGCATTAGCTGGTACACGGGGCATTGTGAACGTGTGTGTGCACCTGTGCTGATTGATTGACATCCCTTGCTGTGTCACGATTTTCTGTCAGCGAAAAAGTTCTGCTGGCTTTTCTAAGAATATTGTGCGAACATACGAACGAATGTATTCCTTTTAATTCGTTTCATGTCATTTCATCTGATTCTCCTGTTATCGCGAGAACACCTGACAACAACAGCAGCAGCAGCAACAATAACAACAACAACAACAACAACAACAACCATCACTTTCACAGTCACTGTCACAATCACTGTCACCTTCACAGTCACAATCACTGTCACCATCACAGTCACTGTCACCGTCACCGTCACTGCTGGGACTCGGCTGTGTGACACGTATGGCTTGCGTTGCAGGGCGACGGCAGGACAGGTGGCGCCCCCAACCTCGCGTATCAGCGACGCGACAGCGGGCACGGCAGCGACCTCTCGTATCAACGATCGCCTAACGGCACGCGCGACGGCACCACCGACTCGGGTACGATAACAATCTGTTTGCGCCCGTTGGGACGTGGGGGGATGATGATATGTGGCAGATGTTTATACAAGCGAATAAATAGTAAAATGTACCCTGTGCACCTCAATTGCATCATGTGCCATTGCTTGTATCTGTATGTGTGGGTGTGTGTGTGCATACGTATGTATATATATATATTAAAAAAACACCATTTGTATACCACCTATTTAAACTAATAGGCATATCAATCTCATCGTGTGTTTACTTTACGTGATGTTCGGATGACATAATGTGCATCAGGTCATCTGAGACGTCATACATTCGTGTAATAGCAAGTAGCATAAGCGCACGCAGTATCAAGTGGTAGTTACATGATAGCGTTAATATTAATTAGTTGATGTCACATGGTTTTCGTAATAACACCGAGTGAAAGCACCACACGTATGAACGGGTATTTATTAGTAACATCAAAGTTAATAAACGTCATCGTTTTACTTCAAAAAATAAATAAATTTTACGTTAATATTTATAAAACGACTGGATAATTGATTAACAGTCTGCGTGTGCTCGTCCCGCAGGTCTAGCCGACACCCACTACGTCACCATCGGCGACGACGACGACCCGCCCTCCAAGTACGTTCCGATGCCGCACCGCTCAGCCGACTCCGTCGCGTCCTCCCCCGCCGAGTACAACGGCACGTCGGCGCCCCCTAGTGCCGGCTACTCGCGCATGGCCGCGCACGACCTGCCGCCCTACGCCACGCTGCAGCAGCAGCAGCCGGACGTTGTCCTCAACCCGAAGCGACCGTCGCGAGATTTCATCGTCGGCGCCGTTACCGTGCCGACCGCTCCCGGCCTCCCGCCGCGCAACCTCGGCGGCGGCAAGCAGCCGGACGTGGAACTCACGACGATCGAGAAACCGAAGGGCCGCTTCGCGAGCGGCGATTCCGACGACGCCAATGCCCCCTACGCGCGCCTCGGCTGTAAGGGCGGTGGCGTGGCGGAGGGTTTGGCGGAAACGGAGATGGGAACGCCGCGTCGCGCGCCGGCCGCGCCGCACTACGCTCAACTCGCCCAGCTTTCCTCTGACTCCGGCTTCCCCGGTAACGGCGGCGCGTCCGGGTACGTCACCGAGGCGGAAGCGAGCAAGCTTGCGCCGGAGGCGCCGCCTGGCGGCACCGCCACGCCCGCTTCTCGCGTTCCGTGGCCGGCGGACGCGCGGGACGCGGATGTGGTGTCGCTGTCGACGACGTGCAGTGAGGATGCTGAGGATGAGGACGATGGGGATGCCGCGACAGCGTTCACGCCTCGTCTCCCGAGCGAAGAAAGTGTCGCCGGAGTCCCGGCGCCGCCGCCGGTCGCGAATTGCTGCAACGGATACGTCGAGGAAAGCGCCATGCCGACGATAGCCCCGCTCCCGAACGGACACTTACCGGCGCCCCCTGGTGGCGTGGCACCGACGAAGCAGCTGCAGGCTCTGCCGCCGAATGGCTTCGTTTTGAACAGCGGCGGTTACGTGCGACGCGGCAGCGACAGCGACACGGCGATGAGCGACGGATGCTGCGAGGATGAGGATGCTGCGTTCGACGACGACGTCGCCAAGACGACGCCGCGTCGGGCGTTTGCGGCGGACTCCGATGGGTATTGCACAGAGGCTGCGGCAGTCGGCGGCGGGGTAGCTGTGGGTTTCACGGCTCCCCGCGTTAACGGATGCGCAGCTCTGCCCACGACAGAGTTGTGACCGGCTGCTACTGCTGCTGCTGAGGCGTGAGGAGACCATGAGGTGATTCCACGAGATGTATGGAGAGTGAGAACAACGTTGCTGCTGCAAACAGCTGAACTGAATCGTTGTTCTCTCGTTCGTTCGTCTCCACGTCCACGCACCTTACGTTTGTCTCCCTGAGGGGAAGGTCGCAGCTGTGGTTCCCATCGCGTCGTTATCAATCGTAGACTTACGAGAAACGTACGAAACACTACTGAGAACGGCTGCCTAGAACCGTGAGCCGATGTTCCTTGACCACACGCGTGAGGAGAAGGTTGTTACGAACAACCGTGGTTCCGTCATCGTCATCGATCAAGGATTCCCTGTGGTGAGAGAGTAGAGAACGCTGCGAAATGCCGTCGCTGCGAACTGTAATCCTGGAACCTGTGAGTTGTTGTTCTCTCGCGCAATACTGCTCGCTCATTCTCGTGTGAGGACAAAATAGTAGGTGGCCATGTTTCTTCCCGTCGTGTTGTGATCGGTCTGTATAATACATTAAGTAGTACGTTAGAGTGACAGTAGAGAGAGAGAAAGAGAAAGAGAGAAGGAAAGAAAGAAACAGAGCGAGAGAGAGAGAGAGAGAGACAGCGCGATAGAGAGAGAGAGAGAGAGAGAGAGAGAGAGAGAGAGAGAGAGAGAGAGAGAGAGAGAGAGAGAGAGAGACAGAGACAGCGCGATAGAGAGAGAGAGAGAGAGAGAGAGAGAGAGAGAGACAGCGCGATAGAGAGAGAGAGAGAGAGAGAGAGAGAGAGAGAGCGCGCGATAGAGAGAGAGAGAGAGAGAGAG
>NW_014577160.1:128376-148490 GCF_000485595.1 Priapulus caudatus
GAGAGAGAGAGAGAGAGAGAGAGAGAGAGAGAGAGAGAGAGAGAGAGAGAGAGAGAGAAAGAATAGAGAACCGGTGCAGTAATGCGTAAGCGCCGTCGTAAAACATACGACGCTGCAGGCGGCGACGACGACGACGACGCGGCGACGACGTTTCCGCTCACGACACTGCCGCCGTTAAAATTATACTGCGTCTCGTCGTAACGAAGTCACATTACAGCCGCGAGGGGGAAGGAGGCTGGCAGGTCCGTGGGAGGGGGGAGGAGGCTGGCGGGCCGCCGCGAGGGATCACAGCAACGGCTGGGGCAAGCGGGACGTCGCGCACGGGAGAAGGACGGTGATCCCCTTTCCCCTTCCACGAGGAGCATTTCTCCTCCTCCGCTTCTCATGCTGGGTTGCATCCTCCTCAGCATCGTCATCGCCATGGAGACGCTGAAGCAAAGATCCGCTTGGTGTCCTTGTGTCCGCGGACCGAAATTGGGCGGCCGCGCATGGGTCCGGTGCGAACTTGAACATGGTTGATTCCCGTCCCGGTGATAAAAGTATTGTGTAAATATATTTGTGGGGAATGTGTTAGTGTTCCCGCGCGCGCAGGTCGTGTGAAATGCCGGTGGTTGAAGTATTTATAGTGAGATTTATAGAGAGCTGTTGCTGTTTTCACGCCGGTGAGATGTTAGCAGCGTGGCGTCGATCCAAGAGAGAGGGAGAGAGCGGTGAATGATTTGTGAAGTCGCAAAGTTTTAAAAATAGTGGAGTCGAGGGGTCGATGTTAGCGGTTTCAGTCGATGCGTGCGTCGCCAGTATCGTGACGTAGCTGCCGCTTACGATGCATATCTACCGTCTTTACGACTATAACGACTCCAGTGCTGGCACATAAGCGCTTAATAGAAAGCCGTAAACGTTACCATCGCGACGGTTGTATCGTAGAATAAGTCTACATGTGTAAATCTGTGATGTGAGTCTCGCATAGAATTGGCTAGATGCCGCCTTGGTTACTGTATATTCATTTATTTTTATTTTTTAGATTGTGCCAGTAAGAGACGGCCTGATTATGCTGTAGAATCACTAACCCGAGTTATTATTCGTGAGTAACTAACATTTGAGTTGGAAGCTATGGTCAATGACACATTCCCTAACTGGCTACTCGATAGTATATGATCGTGATTTGTACAGAAGGTTGGTAGTTGTTTCATTTCCGATTAATGTTTTGCAGCCGTGTTAAGCTTAAACTTCAGCTTGATTTTTAGTGGTTATGTCTTCGACAGTTGTTGGCGACCGGCTCATATTTTTCTATCAAATCTTTGTTTATCCGTTATAAGATAATGGTAGTGTGTTTTGCTGAAATGAATGAAAAAACACCAGTATATTAGTATAGGAGGGAAACGAAATTCTTCTACCACTTTAGAATGCGACTTTAGGTGGTGAATTTAGAATAAATATATATACATGTATGGACGTATGTAGTATGTATGTACGTACGTATGCATCTATGTATGTATGTACGTACATGTATATATACGTAATCGTATGTACGTATGTATGTACGTACGGTACGTATGTAGTACTATGTACGTATGTATGTACGTGTGTATGTATATACGTATGTACAGTACGTACGTACGCGGTACGTATGTATGTACGTATGTATGAATAGTTTTATGCCGTCGTCTATGCATATATGCAGTGTCTGGCCGAGTGATCACATTTCCGGTCATTGTATAGTAGCGTCAATTTGGACTTACGTATCGAGATTATTGCGTGTGTGCGTTGATTCAGAGATCAAAATATCCGTCTATAGTTTATAGCGAATCTTTTATAGGTTTATTGTAAATGTTGAGTTTTCGAGACGCCAAGTTTTAATCGCTATCGTTGATACGTAATCATCGTTTTCATTTTTGAAAGGAGAAAGGATACCATCAGAGAGTAACACGATGGGTGATGCATATATATATGTTTATCATGTTAGTTACTTCTAAAATCCCGATGCAGGTGTGTATATGGTTGTGTGATATGTGGTAACTATAGCAACAGCAATTACTGCACACGTGATCACGTGAACGTATATATGTATCGTGTATGTACTTAGCATGTACAATTATTAGTTTTGAGACAAAAATGGTGAATTGATTGACCGAGTTCAGGGATAGATGTTATCATAGATGTTACACTATGGAAATTACTTTTATTATGGTTTTTAATTCTACGTGGTTTTGTAACAGGTGAAGTGGTAACGAGTGAGTGTAAGGTACACAGCCAGTGGGTTAGTCTGCTAGGGCACTTGCTTTCGCGGTGGTATATTTCATACAAAGTATTACAGAAGTGGTTGGTGAAGTGCTGGATAAAAATCAGATATGTAGTACCACTCTGACGAGCGTTGTTTTCAGACAGTCCGTTCATGACAGTCCGTTAGTTTTCATATATATATATTCTATATGACTGCTCTTATATCTGTACTTACATTACTTGTATCATAGTTTACGTACATATAACCCTAATTATATCTCAGCAGGTAGAATCGTTGCTTCCTGGGATGTAAGATATTGTCAGGAGTGAATAATAATAGATTTATTTTATTAATTTTAGATCTATTATTATTCACTCTTTATATTAGTTATTATTTGCGTGCATTATGTGACACGAGTGCGTGACAAGAAACGGTCTCACGTCGAAATACATGTCGTGTATTGACGTATATGTCTCTCACCCCTGTGGTCGGACTACGTGTACGTGTTACTGCGGCTGAAGGGGTCGTTGTCGTATCAGGTACTACATATATCCATAGATACTACCCGAGGTACATATATGTATACACAAAGTGTACCAGACTTGTACTACAGAAGTGTACCCTAACCCTAACCATAACCATAACCCTAAACATACCTCGTATAAAAATATTAACATAATACTAAACAACCTAAAACTACCTCGGGTACATATATGTAGTATCTGATACGACAACGACCCTTCGTGCGTTACTGCGGGGGTCTGCAGTGCGTGTGTCGCGCGTACATAGTGCAGCATGTACATGCGCTTGGCTTGTTTATTCATGCCTGCCATGCTCTCTGCTGCTGCCGTTGTCATCTCTGCGGTTAGGAGGGCAGCGCGAGGCAGGTACCCAGAGATTTTAATAGAATGAAGGGCTGCTACGTCATCCTCCAGTAAAAAAAATTAATTTCACTCATTTGTTGTTTTCTTCTCGATTTCGCACGTGGATCGTGTTGACGCGGAATTTTTTTGAGCGATTGTTTGCTCGCTGAGGTTTTGTCTGCAAACGGATGGCTTGCTTTCCTTTCTGTTGCACATATCAAAGATACTGCATCGTGTGAGTTTTATTTCATGCAGTTTCATGCGCGTTGTTAGGTTCCGTGGTTGTGTTGGTGCGTGTGTTGGGTTCGCGTGACAGCGAGATCGTGACGCGACCGAATTATCTTTCAATGTCGTTGAAACGCGAAGAAGAGGCGTATGCACATGCGAAGACGTGCGCGCAATGATGATGTGTCTCTGTGTTATATGAGTTTACGGCAGGGATAAGTATCAATCTCACAGAGGTGATTAATTTGAGGTTATTTCTCCTAGGTTTACGGTTAACTATACTGCTATATTGCTGTTCACTCGCGTATCACGTGGTTGTGATGAGCGGAAATGTCACGAATCTGTCACCTCTTGTGTTTGCCCACGTGACGACACACCGATGTCAACCGTCAATAATATATTACTATATATATGTATTACATTATTGATCACATGTATTACATTGTGTATTACATTATGTATTACGTATGTTATTATGTTCACATACATTGTAATATTATCAAGAGCAGAGCTTATAATACGTTATCATTACTACCTTGATTATATATTGATATATTGATATATTGATATATTGATATATTGATATATTCAATGATGAGGTATTATTAACTCTTGATATTATGACACGTGAATCATAATAGTCTTGGGACTATGCCTGTAGACATGTGACAGAGTGCCATTTCCTGTGGAGTGAAGTCCGCTATATTAGATTAACTAGGTCTATCATAGAGTAGACTGTCTAATGTAGCACCTTGGGCGAAGCAAACGTCAGTAGGCAGGAGAATATCATAGCTTCATGCTGCGTGGAGGGATAGTAGGTTATACAGTTCACCACTGCCTGTTATTTTCCAGGCATTTATTACGATGCAGTGTGGCTGGGTGGTTATCCATGTGTCTTACATTGTCGATTTTGTTGTTGTTGTTGTTCCCACCATATAAAACACGTCTCAACGCTCCGTTTACTTCTAGCGGCTCTTGTAGAATGCTTGCCAACGTTTAGCTCAATTTTTCTCTCGTTTAGATTCATGAATAAGTTCTACACATTAAACAACTATATATGTAAGATATATATATACGCTTGAGCGAGTTTGTGTGCGTAACCTGCTGTCAATAATTGTATATGTTGTTTCTATTAGGGAACTGAATATACGTCAATACGTGAGATTCCTTCCGGTTCTACGCACCTCTGCAGCTTTAATACATAGTGAAAATCGACACAAGTGTGAAGTAAGAGAACACAACGAGTCATTTGTGAAATTTTTTAATTTTTTCCAGCCATCGATCACCTTTGCGCGGAGTCACAATAGATGCTGCCCGCGATATTTACACACTGACTTTCACGCGCGCCAACGT
Organism: Priapulus caudatus; assembly: GCF_000485595.1. NCBI lineage: Eukaryota > Metazoa > Priapulida > Priapulimorpha > Priapulimorphida > Priapulidae > Priapulus > Priapulus caudatus. The sequence continues at coordinate 133,039 of NW_014577160.1, forward strand.
TAGTTCAATTATAGAGATAAAACCTTACAGATAGACAGACATCCGTAAACACAGCGCGACGTACTTAGACAGGGAATGATTCATCGTAAATACCACGTTTATTTCTAGTATATATCTATAGTAAAAGTCCTACTTCCGTAGATAATTGGATTCCACCTATATAGCCCTTCATGATGCAACAGCAGGAAGTCGAGATGCATTCATGAAGGTATGAGGCACATGATAGATGTGTTAGACGTACAGTACCTCTCACACCACTAACTGCATTACTGTTTAGATCAGGAGCGAAGTAGTATATATATAGATAGATGGATCTATATTATGTCACTCTTTTTTTAAGATCATGGGAATGATTCAGCCAGCCAGCGTTTCCACCAGGCGTTACCAGCTAGCCATTGCTGCACTGCTGCTGCTGCTGCTGCTGCTGCTGCTGGTGTGTGTAGCCCTTAAGCCCGGTGCACCCTAACCCCTGCGGCAGTTAATAAAAGCGGGCTATAGTACTAGAGCTAGGTACACACGTGAGTAATTTTACTCAAGTAAAATGATGCACGCGTCAAAATACTCAACGAAAATCTGCAGCACACGCGAGTATTTTGATGCATGGGTCAAAATACTCGACGAAAATCCAGCGCACACGTGAGTATTTTGACGCATGCATAACTTTACTTGAGTAAAATTACTCACGTATGCGCCGGGCTTTACATTACCATTCACACTGACCCCATATCCTTGCCGTTCAACAGAAACCGAAATATTGATAACCAGCCTAGTAGTCATGGTCAGTGTATAATGATAATGTTATCCAGTTTACTAATTACACGAAGGCATCGTTGGCATCTTTAGAATCCCATTCAGATCGAGAGAACAATGTGTAACTATGAAGTTCTAAACCCTTCTCCACAAGCAAAACTTAACTGAATGTGTCACAGAACAGACCAAGCTAAACATGCGACATCACAGTCCTGTGATATGACAGACCTGGGCCCCGTTGTCAAAAAAAAAAAATTGTCTTAACATTAGTCTTAACAGTAGATTTTCCTCGTAGACCAGACCTCTGCACACTGCGTAAGACAAACTCATATCTTAAAGTTGTTTCTGTCAACAATCTATGAGACAAATGTAAAGACCAAATTAAGACTAATTTTGTTTCTGATAACGGGCCCCAGGTTATAGCGCAACCTTGTCGTTGTCGATTCTAGTAATTCTGCTAATGTTGAAAGGGTCTATCACTATGTCTACTTGGTTACTCACTCCCAGTAAGTGGCCCTAACTCTAACCTACCCGATAGATCCCAAGTGTTTGTACACTGGGAGACGTAAACCATTTCAGACCTGGCGACACCTCGTGTTCATGCTACATGGTCGCTCTGCGTTATACTGTAGTAATCATGGGTTCGCGAAGAAAGATTGCAAAAATTCCCACCTGCCGTGATAGCGTGATACTGCACCCGCTACCCACCTCCCTGCTCGTGTTCGCACGCAACCCTGAATGTAGTCGCCTCCGGTTTAAAACTAGCGGCATAAATTATTTACAACCTTTTACAACCTCTATTAGCGGTGCTGCATCGGCGAGGGCAAAATGTACCTTGTCACGCTCTCGCCCTAGCCGTTTCGTGACATTACTGGTGGAACGTCTGCTCGTTTACATTGCAAATGTAAACGTATTATGTCGCCACCAGTCGCGTAGTTCCATTTCAAAGTTTTCTACTTTTATGTTATAATTATCACTAGTTTTGTCTCCGCAAACTGTACATTGTTTATAGCCGTGTTCTGTTCATATTCTTTCCCCAGGCCATCCTTAAAAAATTCTATGTTTGCTGTCCCCTGACCCATGATTGTTTTAGTGGGTAGGTAGGTAGGTCTTTTTTTGTGAGGCATAATAGTTATTTTAAGTCTGTCCTCATGTTTGCCACACATGCTTTGTGTTTCAGTCGTAACTATAAGAAATGTAAAAAAAAATGGAACCCAAAATGTCAAAAAAAACTTGGGTCGCGGCTATTTTCGTGGGTCGGTCGGAGGACAGCAAACATATAATTTTTTAAGGATGGCCCCACCCCCCAAAAAATATACGTCCCCTCATATCACCTTAGAAGAATCTCATTTTCCCGTTCAATGGAGGTGAGATCTTGCGTTGAAAAGATATGTTTTAACGATATACATGCAACGGAAAACGAGTACTTTCACGTATGGCAGCATTCGTGACGCAACTAAACGTTGTCATCCTTATCCACATACACGTAGTTGTCACATACCCCCCCCACGTACCCCCACCCCCGCCCCCACCAAGCAAAAACCAATGGAATTAACAGCCACCATTTTATAATGGAAAAAATGCTTACAAAAAAAATATTGTGAGCCAAGAACAGGAATGTTCCTTCCCGGTAAATAATTACCCGTGCAGGGTTCTCCGGCAGAACTTTATAACACGTGTCGGGTCCGACATGCCTCAGTTGTCGAATCGTCGTGCCTTAACTTCCAGCCATGTTTACGTTTGACAGTTCCAACACAGCCGTGATGCTGTGTTTCCACAGCTTGACGTACATGTCTCGGAACAGATAGAGTTTACCTTTGTATTGGGGGTCGCGTATGACACGCGTAATTGACTTCAGTTGGTACAACCCCTTCGCGTGCCCTTTCTGATCCGTCCACAAACGACATGCTGTCTGGTATTCCTGGGGAGAACCATGCATTCCATAAGTTTGTAACGCGTGCACATGCGTGCGTGTGCTTGCGTGTGCGTGTGCGTGTGCGTGCATGCAGTAAGTATGTAACGGAGGGTTAATCACACATCTCAATTTCAACAGAATCTCTCTGAAAGGGTTTCTGCATCCTTTACAAGTGTCCACTGAGTTGTGGTTATTTTTTTACGAGTTGCAGAATCGGACCTGAAGTTTAGCGTACTGTCGATTTTGAGCTTCGTGTTGGTGTCCGTAGATCAAAACTTTTTTGTCGGCACCGAATTTCCAGAGCGTCTCCTACATTATTACTGCGATAAAAAAAATCTAGTGCGTGCTGGAGGGGCTTGTCAAAAAAACCTGTCTTTCGTCCAGCGTGTAAAAATGCACGTCAACATGAATGTAGCCGTAGCTTGGAGGTAATTTATACACCCACAGAGGAGTCGTTAGCATATCCGTCACTTCGTGTCAGTATCTAGCTGTGACTGAATCGATTAAATGCAAATGACACATAAAGATTTTTTTCCCCGTTCGACAAACGGCCGAACGGATAAAGACGACTGATGCGCGCAAACGTCACAATAAAATAATATTAATACATTTGTTAACAAGCAATTTCCCTAGCAAGCATATACGCGATACACAAAAATAAATACTGGATCCCGGCTAGTGGCTAACACGTCTGTAAGAAGACAGTATGATCACAGACTATGTGAGCCCTTAGCACATTGCTACCACTCCCTCTCAGAACCCCACCCGCTCACACTCCTACTCTGAGACGTCGTAGATTGACGAGTAGAACGCTGTATTGTTTAGTGTGCATCCCACACCGAACATTGCGTCGAGCACGACGTGTATGGGGGGGGGAGCGATGTCGGCATGGCTACTCCCGTCCATGCAACGACAGCGCAGCCGTGATTTGGAACTTCAATGCCGATCACGCAAGTTCTCGCCTCTGTCACATCGCCACCTGATCGATCTGAACGTATAACTGCCGCACGCCGATCTGCAATACAAGCGACGATCAATTTTCAGCGTCGAAGACAAAATATCTACAATACAAATTACTTCACTTGAGCTGCGCAATAAAAACCGCTGCGATGTGAAAACACAAAACTCGGCAAAGACCTAGTGCAGCCACAATCCTGCAAGATGGGAGCCGTTATCGAGTACGGTGTCATCATAATCAGGATTAGCACCTGAAATTCTTCACTCTCTTTGAGTTACCCCGAGTGCCGGGTTACAACCCATAAAACCGTGCAAAACAAACGAGACCAATCAAGAAAACGTGTGTGTGAGAGCGAGGGGGAGAGCAAGAGAGAGAGACAGAGAAACAGAGAGAGAAAGAGACGGAGACAGAGAGAGAGAGAGAGAGAGAGAGACAGAGACAGAGAGAGATGATGAGAATGAGTGTGTGAGGAGGGAGAGATAGAGGGGGGAGGGAGGGAACGAGTGAAGAGAGGAGAGAGAAGAAGAGAGAGAGAGAGAGGAGAGAGCAAGAGGGAGGGGAACGAGGGAAGAGAGAGAGGGGAGGAGAACAGAGAGAAGAAAAGAGAGCAAGAGAGAAGAACATGGCGACAGAGAGAGAGATCATGAGAGACCGCGTGCGTGCGTGGTGAGACAAGATCGCGGTGGCGTCGTACCTGTGCGAATATGTTGTGAGTGCTGCTGAGGATGTACTGCATGTCGGCGTTGTTCGCTACCTCAAGCTTCACAGTGCCGACGTAGATGTCGCTACACAGCGTCCAGAAGTGTGGCTCCTGCACGCTGTAAACACCCTCGAGGTGGCTCACCTGTCCACAACACAAACACTCGTTAGCAGATGTGCAAGGTACGCCAAGAGCTTACGTGTGGCTGCGAATTTGAATTGTTTGTGTGTATTGTGTAAGCATTTTCATAGATAAATGATGAGTGTAGACGCATCAATTGGATGAATTCATGAATGACATATCTATTGTTATTCCGTTTATGATAATTTCCACCTATAGGTGGCACCACCAAGACACCCTGGTTTAATGTTGAGTTGATTTTGACCTAAATAAAAGAAGCCTTGCAGAAGAGTGGTGCACACGTGCACATGATGGTAGCTAGTTGTTGTGTGACACACGTGATTGAGAAATAACATTTTGCGTGCAAAAGACGGAATCATTATGAAGTTGAGCTATCAAGACAGAGCTGATGCGTGTACTCACTCGGGAGTAAGCCTCAGGTAAGGTGAAATCCAATTGTGTTGGTGTTCTCATCATTAGAATGCTGACGGAATCTCGCAGCAGTGGTATGGTGCTGTAGATACAAGCGTGCAATGCAGGGTAAAAAATACACGGGAGCGATGAGCGATTCGCTGCTCAAACCTCCGAAATCGCTCCCGTGAGGCTCAAAATAACTCCCGTAGAATTTTTTGACGAGAGCTATTTTTCCCACAGACTTGAAAAAGAGCTCCAGTGAAAAAAAAGAAATTTTTTCCCTGGCGTAACGCCACAATGTGTGAAAGTCATGTCGATTCACAACATTCACGGTAAGTTACTATCACACCTATTTCACAACTATGAAAGTTGAACCTGCTTGTTATATTACCTTTATACTCTTTTAGATGGACTAAGATAACACGATTTAAACCTAGTTTAAAACGTTCACACTGACTAAATATGGTGTTTAAATAATTTTTTGCACTCTGTCATTAATACCATATAAACTGCTGCAAAAAGCTTGAAATTTTCACACACACACCATATGAGAAACATGTAATTTCGCGGACATTCACTCACCTTATTGCGATGAGCACGGCTATGAACATGGAACAGAGTGGATCAGCGATCATCCAGCCGAAGAAATGCATTAGTATCGCAGAGAATATGACGCCAACGCTTCCCAGGGTGTCAGCGAGTATGTGCAGGAAGACTCCTAGAGGATGAAGAGACGGTTTTCACGCGATCATTCACAACAGATAAGCAAAAGTTTCGCATTTACAAATGGAATTTTTTTTCGAAAAACACGAAACATACGCATTTTCGTATCATTACCCGGCATAACAGAAATTATCGCTGCCGCGGAAGTTGCAACATTTGACTTCTAGACTGTACAGCGCGAGATGCAGTGGACACGTGGACATACAGTGGTGGCAGTCTCTCGACTGACTGACTACATGTGCTGAAAAAATGAAGCGGGTTGGATCGAATCGAAAATACGGGAAAACATATCGAGGATCGGAGCGAGGGAAGAGAATCGCGATTCGACTCGATTTCGGTGGATCTTTACAGCCCTACTATGGTGCGACGTCATGTTTCAACCGCTGCATGCAGCGTGCGCTACCCTCACCTTGTCTGATCTGGCTGAATGAGCTGGAACTCCCTCCACCATGACTGTGTTCACCACCGTGACTGGTGTCACCATCATGACTGTGGCCGTGACCGTGATCATGACTGTGACCGTGACTGTCATTACCCATGCCTGCGGCGAACAAATACGAAGCGTGAACGTTTCCTTAACGAGTGCGTCACACTACAGCGAGTATCTTCAATGATTGAATTCAGCATTTGAAAAGTTTAAAGGTTAGAGTTTATACTAAAAAATTTACACTTAAAAGAATATGCTGTACATTATGTTTTTTTTACTATATATATAATATAGTAAAAAAAATTATATGGTATTCTTATTTATGGCTAGACTGTCTAGTCTTTGGATATGACGTTTTGTACTTGTCAAGTTATTTATTAAGATACAAATTCATGGAAACCAATATTCAATCAGATGAAGAAGTGCCACCATGCATAGAGTGTCATATAAACTCCCTACATATAAACTTGACCTAGGTTTAGTTGAGATAAATGTCATCTTACCCAGACCATGTGTGGTGTCATGATGATGGTCATGATGTGCTGAGCTTATCCCTCCATGACTGTGACCTAAAACATCAGCATATATATAGAAAATAACAATATAATTTTGTCGAGGGCACTCGTTGGCCTTAGTCTAAGCCATCTCGGGTTCCATGAATATGTATGTATTCATGGTTCCACACTTAGCTAAATACGTGCGAGGGGCGCTACTCCTCTCGTCCGGACCGTATATATATATATATATATCTTATTGCAACTTTATTGCTAAACACAGGCTTCATCTTCAGGGTCATGCTCATATTTAACGAAATGTATAACATGAAACTAACTAAGGTAAGACTTCAAATACCAAATTTGAAATGTTCTCCTCATCATTATAAAACCCATGGAATAATGACATGGTCCTATTCACTTCTCACACAACCGACTCTTATCGGGTAGGTTTTTTTTACACTTTGTTTGACTAATGCACTCACCATGGCAAGGGATTAACAGTGCCCCCTGCCACGCTCACCATGGTGAGGCGGGATTTAGTGGCGCCCCCTGGTGCACTCACCATGGTCGCCGTCTCCGTGCGAGTGTCCGTGACCGAACACAAAGATTCCGAGAAGATTAACGAGCAATCCGAGAACAGACACGAGAAACAGTCGCTCGTGCTTCACCTCCGGTGGCTCCACTGCCCTCTGCCAACCAATCAACAATGTTTTTACCACTAAAGGATGACATTTATTTCATATTAATAACGTTAAACAAATTTGTTGGTACATATAGAATATATGAGATGTACATTTAATAGGTACTGACAATGCTAACAAACAGAACAGCTTGAATCTTACCTCTACAGCTTCAGAAAAGATGAAGAATGCAATAAACAGCAGAAATAACGCATTCACAAATCCAGCTATGATCTCTGCTCGCACATACCTGAAATGAAAACGAAAGAACTACTCTTCTGACATAACGCATTATATTAATGAAAGACTTTAATAAGTAGCAAGTGACTCAATTTTGACTGCATATCAAATGAGCGCATTCTCCGGACATGAAACACAACCACAGGAAGTGGACAGAGCTGCGAACAGATGTAAACCTCACCCATATGTAAATTTATCCGTTTTTCGCCACTTTGCGATTACAGACGCAGCTAGTCCCGCTAGCAGGGCTGTGCAGTCGAAGAACATGTGAAACGAGTCCGATAGCAGGCCAAGACTGAAACCCAAGGTAAGCAAACATTCACACAACATCGTCATCAACATGGAAACATATAAATGCAGTCATAACTACGAACGTCTGAAACATTTAAACCTATTGAATTGTAATACTATGATATATCATGTACTATATATAAATACTCGAATACGCAAAAATACAAATAATATACTATTATATTGCTAATATAATGCACTTTTTTTCATCCAAATTACAATTATACTACAGCAATTTTTGCTGCAATAAATGAAGCTTATTACCTGTTGGTCCATATACCATATAGTAGTTCCACTATAGCAAACGAAAGATTTAGCAGCAAAAATAAAAACAAGTTCCTTGAGGTCTTGTCTGACATAATCAACCTGAAATTAATCATAAGCATATGGTTAATTCACATAGCTTCATAAGATAATTAAAATAAACAACCTTTATTAAACTATTCATATAACTATTAATTCTGCACACTACTTGTAAAATGGATAATATTGCATAATACAGCACAGGGCCATTGTTACTCGTACAGCCAGTTGAGTTCATTTTATCATTCGGTGACTATGACACATTTATTAATGCATTACATCATTTACGACATTTTTGTCCAACAGGTGGCACCAGTGTATGTAGTCGTTTTATCCAGATGAGACGGGATACTAGAGAAGCGTTGCCGAAAGGAGATGTTGATCCTAGTGTAAGCCTCATAAGCTCTAAACAATTAAGCTACATATACACTGTGCTACTCTGCAAATCACATTTGAATTCAAATCTTGGTCAGCATAAGATAGTTAACAGGTCTATATACCTATGGGCCACGGTGTTAACTTATTCCGAGCTGCCAGCTAAGTCACGATAAATGCTTTTCATATATTCAATCAGGATAATTATTTAGATATACCAATATCCGTTGTACTACAGACTATTCATACAGCAAGACAACGCTGAACAGTAGCAGCTAGGGTTAGCATTGGCTGATAGGTCTATGTCGACCGGGACAGGACTGGCCGAGAGTACCCGGGCTAAATACATACTATCTAATAATCCGGACCCGTACCCGCCTTACTCCACTAAACCGATGTCGAAGTGAGTATTCGCCTACCCAGCGACTCCGCTAACCCTAACATATCAGCTAGGATAGTTTACCGTGCTAGGAGACGTTCCGGCAGATACCAAGGGGAACATAGACCCCTATAGCGTTAGTCAATTAGGTGTAGAAGCTTTTGCACCTATAGGCTATGTTTAATATTGTTTAGCCCCACCCGTTGGTAATATAAGAAGAAACCCAGTCACGTACTTACTTAATTGACCACTAGGCTTTAGATGTTCACAAAAAAAATAAATATTGAGAAAGTATATGATTTTGATCATATATTATTTGTTAGCGACTGGTGTTGGGTGGATCATTGTCAATGCAACCGAATCGACAGTGATTGCACAGCTTGTTGGCATTGTCTCCATCGGTGGCGTTTTTAAAAGATAAATTTTGTTTGTCACATGCGCCAATAACAGTGATGAAAATGAACGACTTACCCCAGAGGTCGCCCGAGGCGATAGAAGAAATGTTGGCCCCAAAGAATTTTGTCAAAAGAGCCCACGAAACGCGAGGGTTCTTTCTTATAGTACATACATACAATAATCAGTGAATCACTATCAGGCCATATTACGCCCATTGACAGATTGCGCTCACGCATGTTCCTACAAATTTTGATACATTTTTTGACCACTAAATGAAAACCAATTCCAAAATCTATGCTGCTAAGGACTAGAAGAACACTGGATGCACGTTCATGGAGTAGGGGCAGGCATGTTTAACAAGGAATGTTGATTCGGCCTGGTGAAACGTAATACCGGCTCTCATATGGTTCCAGGGCTGGGAACTCAGCCAGTGAGAGCTATTGTTGTACATGGTGTTGCATAGTCCTGACATGCCCGGCGGATCAATTGGGTAATGAATGTGGGTGTAATTACTAATAATTATTAACCTAGTTAGTGTAATAAGAGATGCAGTGGTTGTAAACCATGGTGTTGTAATACCAATCCAATGCAATCTAATAAAAATTGTGATCAATACAAAATAAAATATATTTGTAAAAAAATAATTAAATTTTGAATAAAATGCCATAAAAATGGCTGTCCCTGCCCAAATCACGGAATTGATCCATTGCAAGTAATTAAAGTTATGGAACACGAGCAGGTGTTCAAGGTCAACGAAGGCCGACTTGTTAAAGAATACAGATAAAAGCTGAAAAAGCATGAGAAATTGTTGAAGATAATGAGCTGATAAGCAGAACAGGGAATCAAACCGGACACGATAATGACGGCTGATGATGATGAAACAGGAATGACAAGTGGGGACTGGATGAACTCTGACAATGAGCATGGAAACTGTTTAAAAAATGATGAGTAAACTACTCTAAATTAATGGCGTAATAAAAACAAATGTAGAAATTGTTAGAAGTACTTCTTTTTTAACTTACTTGTCACTAAGGTAATAGTAAACGGAGTCCCCCCTAGAATAAATATTGGTATGTGCTCCACTCGTCGGGCACATTTCATAGACCACCACCTGACTCTGTCGCCTACTTGGAAAGTGACAATCATAGTATTTTCATAGACGTTGTAACGTTTGCAAAAAAAAAGGACCCAACCTGCATTCCTTTTCTCAAAAGATTGCTCTAAATCGTCATGCCCGTATGCATAATAGACTAATATCCAAGACGAATCCGAACTGTCTCGCTTCGCGCCATAAAGCTGGGCCCCATAAAATTGACTGGGCCGCCTAAATTTTACTTCAGGGGCTCAGCTGGCTACACACAGTTTTATCACGCCAATAATATGAATAAACTAGCAAACTAAATGCAGATAATTACATCGATTTAGACTATAAAATTTAAATATCGAGCCATGGTCCGAGGTATAAACATACAGACAGGTATTGTAGGAGTACTGAGGCGGATATGTGCCGGCCTAATAATAAGAAATATGACAATAAAAGAAAAACATATCCCACTTGTTGTACCTGTGTGGATTTTAACGTGATACTAGTCATTTGTAAATAGGCTACTGTGGGCTAATCTGAGTAAAACAGATTATTGCCCCACAGCACATATATGGCGTAAGAGCGCGAGCGACATAACTTTGAAGTCAGCCTATATCATTTAATCCATATCATAATGACATATGTTGCTAACAGTACCGACCGATGCCAAACTACCTAACGATAGCCCATCATTGTGAAAATACAGAGGACGAAAATTGCATTTTAACCAATAAATAGTAAATGGCTTCAATTGCAATGCAGCTTGCGTCGGTGCACCCAAATGAATGAAAGATGACAAACAATCAACCCAGACTGACATGACAGAGTGTGTCAGTCATCTTCGTTACTCGAAACAAAACGGCCAAAACACATCACCCTCATCCAGCCAGATGCCGCTCCTTTACGCGCCACCTGGTTTATACTGCTTATCTTTCTACTGTTAACTGGAACATGGCATTTTACGAAGTTTAAAATACACTAAATATGTTAAAGTCTGACATGATCGCTGTCAAGTTGAAGGCGGAAAGCGGAATATTAAGTAGACGTCTGCTTCTGAAACAATTATTCGTTGCACATAATTTTTTAAATTATTTAACTATTTATGATGATATAAGAAATATTTATGCTAGCTCATGTCAAAATTTTAGTGTTATCATCGAAATTTGTTGTGTAGGTTTAGTAATATTAAAATATATCAATTTCAAAGAGTATGTCTTTGATGCTGAACAATCACCTATTTATCACACCAAGAAAACAGGCACTCCCATGGCTCTAACTTATTAGTAAAGTCAATTTATATAAGTGTGGTATGTAGCAAAGGCAGCCGAAATGAGGAGAATCTTCATCGATTTATCAAAACGCTTTTTGGTCACAAACAAATTCAAAAAGCTAGCAACTCTTGTTTTACGTGCTGCTTTTAAGCAACGCGGGGCCTCTGCCCAATGTGAATGTTTCACTTCAGTATAACGAACTAAACGTCGATACCTAAAAATAAAGCGAAACAGTCCAAAGCCAGTGGAGGTTTGCGGACCGTCAAAAGCACTAGGTATTAACAAAAATTGACTCCGCACGAGTTCGCGAAATACGACGGCAACTCTGCAACAGTGAACCTCAGCTGATACGGAACGTAATCTACCAATACCGTTGACGCTCTCAATGTCGTCTCAAACTCTGCAACGATCGCTCTAGAACTACTCTAACTACTACTCTAGTCTACTGACCTCACGCCCATCGCAGAATAGAGTTACATGCCAAGCAAGGCCTGTACGTATAATGAACAACACATAATAGTAAGTGGTACTAGTAGTAGATAGTAACCTACTACTAGTTATGTGTGTTTCTATACCAGTACAGGCCTTGCTTGGCATGTAAGCTCTAATCTGCAATGGGTGAAGAGATATATAGGTAGTGCTAAGAAGCTTAATGGTGCGATGAGTATAACCAAGTAATTTATGAAGAGTATCCCACAACAACGTTAGGACCCCTCTGTTTCAGCTATATCATCATACATTATCACACCACCAAACCTTTCCACCATAACCCTGAGCCCAACGCTACTAATATTAAGCCGTGGGCCAAAAATAAGATTGAATCGTCGTTATAGTTATGTAAATGACAGTTCAGCAACGTGTTTGGTAGTATTTTATTAAATTGTGTTACAGACATTAAGCATTGCATTTTATATAGAGTTAACACTGGTGTCCGTTATTTTAATGCTAGTCATCGATATGCTGATCGATTGCTGTGAGGGAGCATCTTGGCAATTGCTTTTACCTTGTTAGAAATTTAAATATGTGGAGGCGAAACCCCTTTTATTCATAGGTTTAAGTAATGCAGTTAGTGACTTACGAAGAGTATACACAAATTACATGGCAGACTACACTGTTCTCTGACTAATTAAAAAACATCAACCATCGTGTGTAATCTGTGTTGACCCATCGCAGATGAGGTGGAAATAATAGGCGCAAACTTGTAAAAACTAGACGCGTTACATCAAACACGTCCAGTACCACCAGCAGGGAGCGGTCGAGAACGATTTTATTATTCAACAAGAAGGGTTTGCCACAATAAACCCACGGTACAAGTTACAACAACTGAAAAGATACGGTGTTCACCCACCTTACAAGCCTTAGTGTATCTTCAACAGCCCTAGGTGTAACCGATATACCGGTATATTACGGTATACTGGCAATATATTTCGGAAAACTGATAATATCGCATACACACTTCCAGATATCGATATTGTTACGATACGGTGGATAAACAAGAAATAAATTACTTGACACATTGCCTTTATTCTATATTGTTAATGGGGCTCGAAAAATCTATGGCACTGGCGGTGATATAGTTACGGGAAAGCACAAGCTGCACGACGCATACAGTATTACTGGTAAGCGAAGCCCACTGCATCGGAGCACTGCGACGGTACTACTGCGTGGCAGATGCGGGGCAGACGTGTCGCGAGAGCGGCAGAGAGCTCAGCGGCAACTAGCGGAGGCCTATATATACCTATGCTCGCCTGAGTGCCGCGCCGCGGCGATCTACAACGAAACGAGCCCAGCCACGTTTCAGTTACAGTTTCAGTATACAGTAATTACCAAGTTAGCAGCAGGGGTATTGGTGATTCCAAGCTACGTCAGTGGCCTCCGAGAGAGGTAGTCAGTACAGCGGGTGACATTGTACGCACAGAGGCTGCACTGTCAGCTGGAAAAAACCAGTGCGTGTTCTGTTTCTCAAGAAAAACATGAAGAAATTAAATCATGTCATATAAACAAATATATGATGAAATATTAAAACCATCAAATTATACTATAGTCATGCATGGTATAACACTCGCCAATACGGTATTGGAAATATGCAATAACGGTTTGGGTCGTATTGCCAATAGTATTGCAATACGGTTTTTGGTACGCAATACTCACCCCTACAACACCCCACTTAAACTAAGGAATAAACCAACTTATTTAATAAAAATAAAATATTGTTGAATATTAGCTATACAACAATGTTAGTGTACACTTACTGTACAGGTTCCCATAAGGTTGTTACCCTGAAGTTGTTCATTTAATCTTAGAAAAGCTGCTTTTGTAAGCACATCTCATCTGCAACATATTTTCCAGAAGAAATGTGAAATAGATCGATCACACTTGTGCTCACAACTCCATCCTGACAAATGAATTAATGTCTTTTTATGCTTTGACCTTGGTGTGCACGTGGAATATTCGCGAAGTTTATTATCATCGCCGGCAGGTTTTACAGAATCCTATCGGTATATGAATAGTGTTGTTTTACAAGCTAGAACCAAGGGATCTGCGATTAGCCAAGAGTTTACTTCAGATACATCAAAACACCAGATGGGCAAAGGACATTGTCGTTGCCTGCTACAGTAAGCCCAGCAATTTGCGTATTATCAGCAAGGAAACAATAATTCTAATATCTACCAATCGTCATAAGGCCACAATTAAAAAATATTTGTTGCCCCTCACCCGACTCAGGCAGAAAGTTTTGGGTAGGTAGGTAGCTTATTTTAATGAGCTCTTTAAACAAATTCAGCGATGGTGTCTACAATGCTCGGTGTGTGCTTGTGTGGAGATACTGTTTATGTTGATGATTGTTTTGCTGATACATATAATGTGATCTGCTAGCAGATGTATATAAATATAATGCACAGTGATACATATTTGTATAAAGAAAAAGATATCAATAAAATTGTTTTGAAGCGGGTGAGGGCGAGAAAACAAACAATCATTTTGTTATTATGGCCTAAGTAATGAATTGTGTAACTGAAGCTGAACATAAAGAGGGCAGGTAGCAATAACCGAGAATGGTTAGTCCATCGTCAAAACGGTTAGAGAAAAAATAGTTATAAAATGTACTAGCATTTGAAAAACCACTGAACTGTCATGACTAGTTCTGAAGACATATATTGGATGTAATCAAACCTGTACCTACTGATGGATATTCTCCGTGTTTATTAAGAGGAAGGATGAAATCCAGGGTTTGTGTCTAGATGGATACGTTCAGGAGCCATTGACTGGGCAAGGTGGTATTTACAAGAGCGGAGAGAACTTTCTTCTGGTGCTAGTAAAATTCTCAAGTCAGACAAGCCTAATTATAGGGTTCACATCTGATACCAAAAGGTACCATTGTAAGCATTAGTTTAAAAGTAGTTTCTTTATAGCCTGAATCACATTTGTGTGGTGTAAAACAACTGAGGCATTTCCTATCTACATTCTGAAAAAAGTAATCTGTTTTCTTCATTTCGAAAAATTTCGACAGCTCTCTGGATATTGCATAACAGTCATATTTGCATTAACCATGATTTTTTCACATTAGATATTATCAATTACGACAATTAGTGATAAGCTGTGACTTATCGCTTCTCATTCAGTCTGCAAGGAAGGGCGTGAATGGTCTGCCCAAGGCCGTGTCTGAAAAATTTTCAGAAAGCCCCTTGACAAGATCCTGAGAGGTGAATTCAAGTAAGTGAGAATATACCAAACCATGAGCATATTATAAGGTAGTATAAATCTCTTGAAGTGATCCTCGGAGCTAACTTGACCTATTTACAGCTGTATCCCCCACCACCAATCAGCAGCAGGCTATGGAGTCGATTTGCTGCCAACAAATGGAACCAACGTTGTCGTAGCGTTAGTCTGTATCTCCGATTTGGGGTGATTACGAGAAACAATTTTGCACG
>NW_014577160.1:148500-162638 GCF_000485595.1 Priapulus caudatus
TCTTATATAGACAACAAACACGCGCCAACCAAACAAAGTACGAATTACGACCATTGGATTTATTCTCGCACTACGTGCAAAGTCCAAAAATTTCGGCAAGCGCCAGAACAGCTCAATTCACCGATTCTGGGGCTTTATGTAGTACACAAAGTGATTTGCGTATATAGTTATACATATTGGGCAGCGATTTGACCCTAATGGCGCCATGAGATGGCGCTGTTCGCGCTTCGCGCGGATCCGGGCTGCAGTTTGTCTAGTATATCCTGCATGTAAACTTCTAAAACAATTAAGCTACATAACACTGTGCTACTGCAAACACATTGAATTCAAATCTTGCAGCATAAGATATTTAACAGGTCTTATATACTATGTGCCACGTGTTACTACTCGAAGCTGCCAGCTAAGTCACGATAAATGCTTTTCATTTATTCAGATCCAGGATATTTATTTAATATACCAATATTCCGTGTTACTACAGACTATTCAATACAGCAAGATCAACCGAACAGTAGCAGCTTAGTGGTTAGCATTGCTGATAGGGTCTATGTCACCCAGGGTACTGCCGGAACGTACCCTGGTACTAGATACTACTATCTAATATGCCGGACCGTACCTCGCCTACTCCACTAACGAGTCTAGTGAGTCGCCTACGCTTACTCCCTAACCCTAACCATATCAGCTAGATAGTTACCAGGGTACGTTCCGGCAGTACCCTGGGGGACATAGACCCTATGAGCGTTAGTATTAGTGTTAAAGCTATTTGCACTATAGTTTTATGTTTTTAATATTTGTTTAGCCACCTTGGTAATAGAATGAAGAAGACCAGTATTCGGTAGCACTTACTTAATTGACCAAAGGCTTTTTGAGATTTCACGAAATAAAATATTGAGAAATATATGATTTTGATCATATATTATTTGTTAGCTACGTGGTTGTTGGTAGATCATTTCAATTGCACCGTATCACATGATTTGCACAGCTTGTTGCATTTGTCTCCCTGTGGCGTTTTTAAAAGATAAATTTTGTTTGCACTGCCAATAACAGTGATGAAAATTAACACTCGCCCAGTCGCCCGAGGCGAGTAGAAATAATGTTGGGCCCCAAAATTTTGTCAAAAAGTCGCCCGAAACGCGAGGGTTTCTTTTTATAGTTAAACATACAATAATCAGTGGAATCACTATCAGTGCTATGATTACGCCATTACAATTCGCTCACCATTTCCTACAATTTTGATACATTTTTTGACCACTAGAATGAAAACCAATTCAATCTATGCTGCTAGGACTAGAAGGAACACGTTGATGCACGTTCATGGGGGCAGGCATTTTACATGTTGATTCCCTGGTGAAACGTAAACCGGGCTCTCATTGGTTCAGGGCTGGGAACTCAGCCAGTGAGAGCATGTGTTGTACATGGTGTTCTATCTGACATTGCCGCGGATCATTGGGAATGAATGTGGGTTGTAATTACTAATTAGTTAACTAGTTAGTGTAATAGAGATCAGTGGTTGTAACATGGTTGTAATACAATCCAATGCAATCTAATAAAAATTGTGATCAATACTAAATAAAATATATTTAAAAAAATAATTAAATTTTGAATAAAATGCCATAAAAATGCTGTCCCTGCCAATCACGGAATTTGATCCATTGCAAGTAATAAATTTATGGAACGAGCAGGGTGTCAGGTCAAGAAGGCCGACTTTTAAAAATACAGATAAAATGCTGGAAAAAGCATTGGAAATTGTTGAGAATAATGGAGCTGATGACAGAACAGGGGATCAAACGGACACGATAATGACGGCTGATGATGATGAAACAGGAAATGACAATGGGGACTGGATGGACTCTGACAATGACATGGAAACTGTTTTAAAAAATGATTGAGTAACTACTCTAATTAATGGCGTAATAAAAACAAATGTAGAAATTGTTGAAGTACTTCTTTTTTACTTCTTGTCACTAAGGTATAGTACGGAGTCCCCTAAATAAATATTTGTATTTGCCACTCGTCGTGCACGTTTCATCGGACACCACCTGACTCTGTCGTCCTATTGAAGTGACATCATGTATTTTCATAGACTTTGTACCGTTTGCAAAAAAAGACTTGCAGTTCTTTTCTCAAAAGATTTGCTCTAAATCGTCATGCCCGGTATGCATAATAGAGCAATATCCAAGACGAATCCCGAACTTCTGCGCTTCGCGCCATAAGCTGGGCCCCTAAAATTTGAGCTGGGCCCCTAATATTTTTACTTTAGGGGCCCAGCTAGCTACTAGTACTACAAGTTTTTATCACTGCCAATAATATGATGAAACTACTAACTAATATGCAGATAATTTACATTGATTTAGACTAATAAATTTAAAATCAGCATGGTCGAGTATAAACATACAGAACAGGTATTTAGGATTGTACTGGCGGATATGTTCGCCTGAATAATAAAATATGACAATCTAAAGAAAAACATATCCTATCTTTTGTCCTGTGTGGATTTTACTATACTTAATTTGTAATAGGCACTGTGGCTAATCTGAGTAAACAGATTATTGCCCCACACACATATGTCGCTACTACAAACTTTGAAGTCAGCCTATATCATATCATATGACATATGTTGCTAACAGTACCACCATGCCAAACTACTAACTATAGCCATCATTTGAAATACAGAGGACGAAAATTGCAATTTTAACCAATAAATTAGTAAATGGCTCATTGCAATCAGCTGCGTCGTGCACCAATGAATGAAATATGACAAACGATCAACCAAGACTGACTGACAGAGTGTGTCAGTCATCTTCGTTACCAAACAAAACTGGCCATAAACACACCTCATCCAGCCATATGCCTTCTCCTTCACGCGCCATCCTGGTTTATACTGCTTATCTTTACTGGTAACTGGTAACATGGTTATTTTACGAGTTAAAATACACTAAATATGTTAAAGTTGACGATATGCTGTCAAGTTGGCAAGGCGGAAGCGGATATTAGTAGACGTGCTGTTTGAAACATTATTCGTTGCACAATATATTTTTAAATCTATTTAACTATTTATGATGATATAAAATATTTATGCTACGATTTCATGTCAAAATTTCAGTTTACACAATTTTTGTGTAGGTTTATAAATATTAAAATTTATCAATTTCAAAGAGTTGTCTTTTGATCTGAACAATCACCTATTTTTATCACACCAAGAAACATGGCAGCTCCCATGGTCTAACTTATTTTAGTAAAGTCAATTATATAGTGTGTGTATGTAGCAAAGGCAGCCGAAATGAGTGAGAATCTTCATCGAATTTTATCAAAACGCTTTTTTGGTCTACAAACTAATTCAAAAATGCTACAACTCTTGTGTTTACGTGCTGCTTTTAAGCAAGCGGGGGCCTCTGCCCAATGTGAATGTTTTTCAACTTCAGTTAACGAACTAAACAGTCGTATACCTAAAATAAGCGAAACAGTCCAAGCCAGTGGAGGTTTTCGGCCGTCAAAGGCACTAGTATTAACAAAATTGACTCGCTACGAGTTCGAGAAACGACGGCACTCTGCATACAGTGAACCTCAGCTGATACGAAACGTAATTATCCAAACCGTTGACGCTCTCAATGTCGTCTTCAACTCTGGCAACGATCGCTCTACTACTCTACTACTACTCTACTACTAGTACTACTCTTCACCCCATCGCAGATAGAGTTACATGCCAAGCAAGGCCTGTACTGGTATAATGAACACATATAACTAGTAGTGGTACTAGTAGTACTAGTACCACTACTAGTTATGTGTGTTCATTATACCAGTACAGGCCTTGCGTGGCATGTAACTCTATCTGCGATGGGGTGAAGAGATATATAGGTAGTGCTAGAGTAACTTTAATGGTGGGCGATGAGTATAACCAGTATTTATGATGAGTAACCCCCAACAACGTTAGGACCCCTGTTTCACTATTATCATCATCATTATCATCACCACCAAACCTTTTCACCATAACCCTGAGCCAACTCTAATATTAAGCGTGGGGGTCCAAAAATAAGATTGAATCTGTCGTTTATAGTTATGTATGACAGGTTACAGCAACTGTTTGGTAGTATTTCATTTATTTGTTACACACATTAACATTGCATTTTATATAGAGTTAACATGGTGTCTTATTTTTAAATCTATACTATATGCTATCGTTGCTGTGAGGGAGATCTTGCAATTGCTTTTACCTTTTGTTAGAAATTTAAATATGTGGAGGCAAAACCCTTTTATTCATAGGTTTAATATGCAGTTAGTGACTTTACGAAGATATACAGTAAATTACATGCAGACTACACTGTCTCTGAGCTAATTAAAAACATCAACCATGTGTGTATGCTGTGTTGACGCCATCGGCAGATGATGGTGGAAATAAATAGCCAAAACTTGTAAAAACTACGCGTTACATCAAACACGTCCTATACCACCAGCAGGGAGCGGTCGAGAACATTTTATTATTCAACAAGATAGGAGTCGCCACAATACCACGGTACAAGTACAAATGAAAAGATAGGTGTCACCACCTTACAAGCCTTAGTTTATCTCAACACCCTAGGGGTGTAACGATATACCGGTATATCGGTATATTGCAATATATTTTGAAAACTCGATATATCGCGATACAACTTCCGGATATCGATATTTTACGATACGGTGGTATAACAAGAAATAAATTACTTGACACTTGCCTTTATGTCTATATTGTTAATGGGCTCGAAAATTATGCACTGGCGGTGTATATATTACGAAAGCACAATGCCTGCACGACGCATACAGTATTACTGGTAAGCGACCACTGCATGGAGCACTGCGCGGTACTACTGCGCGGGCAGAGTAGGGCAGACGTGTGCGCGAGGCAGAGAGCACGGCAACTAGGGAGTCTATATATATAGCCTATGCTCGCCTGAGTGCCCGCGCGCGCGCGATACAAGCTGAAGCGACCCACCACTGTTTCAGTTACAGTTTCACTATCCAGTATTAGCCAATTATGCAGCAGGGGTATTGTGTATTCCAGCTACGTCAGTGCCTTCCGAGAGGGTATTCAGTACAGCGGGTGACATTGTTACGGCACAGAGGGCTGCACTGTCAGCGGAAAACATTGCCGTGCTTCTGTTTCTCAAGAAAAACATGAGAAATTAAATCATGTCATATAATACAATATATATGATGATATTAAAACCATCAAATTGTTACTATATCATGCATGGTATACACTTCCCAATACGTATTGGAAAATATTGCAATACGGTTTTGTCGTATTGCAATATATTGCAATACGGTTTTTGGTCGCAATACTCACCCCTACAACACCCCCACTTAAACTAAGGATAAACACTCTTTTAAATAAAATAAAATATTGTTGAATATTGCGTATACACAATGTAGTGTACACTTACTGTACAGGTTTCCCCATAAGGTTGTTCCTGAATTTGTTCAATTTAATCTTAGAAGCTGGCTTTGTAAGCACATCTCATCTGCAACATTATTTTCAGAAGAAATGTGAAATAGATTGATCACCTTGTTGCGAACTTCATCTCTGACAAAATGATATTTAATGTCTATATGCTTTGACCTTTGGTGGTGCACTGGAATATTCGCAAGTTTTATTATCATCGCCCAGGTTTTTACAGAGTATCTATAGGTATAATGAATAGTGTGTTGTTTGTTTACAGCTAGAATCCAAGGGATCTGATTACAAGAGTTTACTTCAGATACACAATAACCACCAGAGGGCAAAGGACATTGTCGTTGCCTGCTTACAGTAAGCCAGCAATTTTGCGTAATCATCAACAAGGAAACATTAATCTAATATCTAACATGTACATAAGGCCACAATTAAAAAAATATTTGTTTGCCCTCACCCGACTCAGGCTGAAAAGTTTGGATAGGTAGGTAGGCTTTTTTTAATGGGTGTTTTTACAAATTCAGCATGGTGTCTACATGCTCGGGTGTGCTTGTGTGGAGATACCTTTATGTTGAATGATTGTTTTGCTTGGTACATATAATGTATTGCCTACAGATGTATATAAATTATAATGCACAGTGATACAATTTGTATTAAAAAAAGATATCAATAAAATTGTTTGAGTCGGGTGAGGGCAAACAAACAATATTTTTATTATGGCCTAAGGTATTGATGTGTGTAACTGAAGCTAACTAAAGAGGGAAGGTAGCATACCGAGATGGTTATCATGTCAAACTGTTAGAGAAAATAGTTATAAGATATGTACACATTTGAAAACCACTGAATGTCATGACTAGTTCTAAGACATATATTTGATGGTAATCAATACCCTGTACCTACTGATGGATATTCTCCCGTGTTTTATAGGAAGGAAGGTATTGAAACCAGGGTTGTGTCTAGATTTGGATACGTTCAGGAGGCCATTGACTGGGCAGATGTGGTATTTACATCAGGCGGAGATGGAACTTTTCTTCTGGGTGCTAGTAAAATTCTCAGTCGAGACAAGCCTATTATAGGTGTCACATCTGATACGAAAAGGTACCATTTAACATTAGTTAAAAGTAGTTTTTTTATACCTGAATCAATTGTGTGGTTTTAACAACACTGAGCATTTTCCTATTCTACTTCTGAAAAAAGAACTGTTTTCTTCATTTCGAAAGTTTCGACAGCTCTCTGTGATATTTGCATAACAGCATATTTGCATTAACCATGATTTCACATTTAGATATTTATCAATTAGACAATTTAGCTGATAAGCTGTGACTTTTCCTTCTCATTCCAGGTCTGAAGGAAGGCTATGTCTCCCCAAGGCGTTGTCTGAAAATTTTTCAGAAGCCCTTGCAAGACTCCTGAGAGGTGATTTCAAGTAAGTGAGAATATACCAACCTGAGGCATATATAAGGTAGTATATATCTTTGAGTGATCTCGAGCTAATCTTTGACCTATTTACAGCTGGTATTCTCCCCACCACAATCAGCAGCAGCTATGGAGTCGATTTGCTGCCAACAGAATGGAGAATCGTGTCGTACGTTTTAGTCTGTATCTCCGGATTGTGGGTGTATACGAGGAAACAATTTTGCACGATGCTAGGCGAATGTACTGTGTACGCTTTCAACTCAAGTTGGTTGCGTTACGCGTAGTAGATCATAGGTATTCTAAGGCTAGTAAATGACGAATTTCCCTTGTCTATTAAAGTCACACTCCTTCCCTATTATCTACTTCTGATATATATATATAATGGTTCATTAGATTCAATGGCGCAATAAATAATCTGCTATGTTGTCTTTCTTCGCTGACAGATGGCAGTGGCGTCAGCGCATCCGTCTGACGATGACTGGCCGTGGCGTGAACATCGTGCCGATAGAGTTCCACAACCATCAGCTGAACATCCCCGAGCTACGATACTTCGAGCACATGCGCGAACACCTGCAGTCACTGCAGGAGCAGGAGGAACACGAGGGCGCACCAGTACCATCGACGAGCGTCGTGCTTCCTGTTCGCGTGCTCAACGAGGTCTTCCTAGGAGAGTCGCTCTCCTCGCGGTGCGTCCGCCATCTTAACCCCACGCCGCGCATCGAGTTTTATTATTTTAGGTCGCGGAGAGCGTTTGACTGAAAAAAGTCATTGGAAATTTTGGTCTGATCATAGATTCGTGATGACAATGAGTTGAAATGATGAAATTAAATTTACACTAGTAATGTAATTTGTTTGGATGTTTAGTAAGCTGCTGGAATATTTAAAGTGAAGTCGCATATTTGAACATCAGTGGTAAATGTGTGTTGTGTAAATCATTTTATTTCAACCTTCAAATGAACGCACGCTCAATATTTTATAAGTCACTCTAATCATTCAAGATACTTCACTTTGCTAGACAGCACTAACAGTTTATAAATTGGGTGCGTCCGTGTGTAAATGAAGCCTGATTTATTGATTGATTGCTTTATTGACTGATTATCGGTTGATTTATTGATTGATTGCTTTATTGACTGATTATCGGTTGATTTATTGATTGATTGCTTTATTGACTGATTATCGGTTGATTTATTGATTGATTGCTTTATTGACTGATTATCGGTTGATTTATTGATTGATTGCTTTATTGACTGATTATCGGTTGATTTATTGGACTCATTTTCCCGAGTATTTAGTCGTTCCTTGCTGTTGCCATGCAGGGTGTCGTATTATGAGGTGAGTGTTGATAACTGGCCAAGTATCAAACAGAAGAGCTCGGGGCTCACGGTTTCCACGGGAACGGGCTCATCGTCATGGCATTTCAACATCAACAGACTCACCGCACAGAGTGCTGAGCAAATACTGAGGATCGGTAAGCAACCCGGCAACGATCGATAGAAACGTACAAACGTACATTGAATGTGGTTTGTAATTTTTTATCTAAAAGGAATTTATGATTTTTTTAGTAGCTTAATAACGTGGTTCAGGTTTACTGATGTGAATATACCCTCTGATTCGAGGTAACATGCGTCTGTGTTTACTGAAGCTGCTGTAGATATCGACGTTTGTTGCCTCCACGAAATGCAATTAATTGTCATGTTTCCTGTGAATTCACTCTCTAATTATATATATCTTCATCTTCTCTATCCATTGAGTGCAATAGAGTTAGGAAAGATGCGTAATGCCGAAAATGTGATTATTTTATTATATAAGTTAGTAAATGACAAGACAGTCAGAAATGGCATGAAATTTTACTTCATTATCGAAGAGAAGTTTGTTTTAATTGAGCGCGTTATTGTTTTCTGTAGCGTGCAAGGAAACGGGATGCGACATTGATTTTAGCAACATAGCGTTGGTGCAGGGCATCTGCCAGAAGTTTAATGACGACTTGAATTTCGATGCTGCCGAGCCAAGGATGGCCTACACAGTCAGAGATCCCATTATAAACTGTAAGTCTGTGTAGAAATAATCCTATTACCACATCAGAAGTACAAAATAGATATATTTATGTATATTATTTACCTCTGATTGCATGTGTGTGTTATGTCTACTGTTGATATTTTTACATACACCAATCCCTTGTTTAACAGGAATTTATTATAATGAAAAACTTGAAATTAGAAAACTAAAAAGATTCCCATCCGTGATTCGTGATTTTTCAAACACAAAGAAAACTTATAAAACATAACTATACTCTTTATAGAATTTAAGTATACTGTCGTATGCAAGTGGTGCCCTGCAGTGGCAGGAATGTAAGATGCCACTCGTGGTTTTCTGTAAAATATGAGTGAGGTGGAAATCTCCAGTACTGTGCTGTGACGAATTTTCTGTGAAGGATTTACAAACATGTATACTGCTTACCCATGTTAGGAAACCAGAGCAATGTAGTTGGAGAGGCCATATGTTCCTCAAATGGAGCCGAAAAGAAAAATATATATATTACACCACTGTGGCTTTTGTTTCTATACTTACACTTTCTATGCAAAAATGCAAAAAAAATTACTTAATCCCAGGCAATTATCTTTTGAGCATCGCAGCCAGGGTGGGCAAGACAAGAACATTCATTACTCAGAAAGACTTTTGAAATGTGTTACAAATTAATACCAAGAAAAAACTCATAATCTTCAACTTATGTCAAAACCATACTGCTGCATGGTTTGGAGATGAGAACAATTGGCAAAAATCCTGAACAGAAATCCAGATCTTCTTAACAGCTGCTTAAAAGGAATCTCATGTAACAGTTGGCCTGGTAAAACCACCAACGATGGCATGAGCTATAGGGCGAGAACACAGGATGAGAACAGATAAACACGTTAACCTTAAGGAGAAATTGATGGTTAGGCTACGTCTGCGAAAGTCAATAACAAACTTCGTGAGGAATACCTTGACATAGAATCCTTGGGGAAAGAGAAGCAGAGAACGTCCCAAGGACACCTTAGAGACGAGACAATGAAGCAGAGCAAAAATCAATCAGCCTATCCTAACTGAGTCACGACAGGCGTGAGATTGTAAATGCCGCGTGCACAAAGGCGGGTGTGCTGAGGGACTTACGTGGAGTGATAGCCTCAACTGAACCGAATAGAAAACTGCCTCGGCATGGCAGCTTCGTGATGAAAATTTTTGAAAGAATGCTCCTTAAGTGGCTGGGGGTAATATAAATAGCATCGTTGCATGTTCCTTTTATGAAATCCGGTAGTGAAAAGTAACGAGCGAGAGAGCTCTAAATCCGAAAAGTTCGTTGCAAGTAAAGATTAGCTGGATGAATGACAGAGACGACACGACATACACAAGATGCAACTGAAAGATGAGGTAGCCAAGAAAGCTGCATATCCTGATCATGAATCTAACATGATTGCGAGAGCTTAAACACCACAATAAGTGCATTAAAGCATACTCGTTTCACGACAATATAAACAACCTATAGTACAATATATATATATATATAATAATATTATGATATTTCATTAAGAAATAGTCATATATAATCAAACCAACCATCCATTTTCCCGTTGCACCGCCCACCACACTCCCCACCAGCCACCCAGCCTTTCATCTTCCCATTCTCATCCATCATCTCCTCCCCATCATCCATTCCATGCTCTTCTCCCATACTGTTGTGGCCGTCCTTTCATGGACTGGATTAGATGCCTTGATGGTTCTGTTTGAATGAGACATGAATTCATGATGCGTATCACTGTGATTACTTATATGGAAGTTGGATGGCAATCGCATGGACTCCCCATGACACATGGCACCAGGCATGGATGGATTCTGGATGGATGGAATGGATATACTGGGACGGTATGGACTTAACCTTTATGTGTGTGGAGGTGTCCCCATGCGGCCATGTATCCCATCCCCTCCCCCATCATATCCGTTTGGTTGCCCTATCCATCCACATCCTCACTCCCATTGTCCAACTTCCATCACTTCCAATGCGCTTCCAAAAATGTCCCTGCGCTATGCGACGTGTAGATGCGCATCTTTGAATGCCAGGGCCACAGATCCCAGAGTGAGGGAATTGGGTATTGCCCACCCATCCACCCATGGGCAATCTCCATCCACGATAGTGTGAACAGGCTGCCGTCGACTCCGCCATAGGTCCAGTCCATCTCCTCATCCGATCCACTCGATCGTTGCATCCATCCACCCTCTCTCTCTCCGCCTCTCTCATCTCTCTCTTCTCATCTCTCTCATTCGTCGATCCTCTTCTTTTCGATTGTTTCTCGTCCTTGCGGGGCCAATGCTTGTTGCTCTCTCTACTCTTTCGTCTCTCTCTCCTCTCTCTCTCATCGCTCTCTCTCTCCTTTTTTCTCTCGTCTCGCTCTTATATCTCTCTCTTCTTTCTCTCCTCTCTCGTCTCTCTCTCTCATACTTGGCGTCTCTTTCGTCTCTACTCTCTGCCGGCTTCCCCCATCATGCTCTCTCTTTATTCTGCTTATCTCTAGCTCTTCTGTTGATGACAGGGGATATCACTCCTTTCGAGTTATTTCTGGCCTGGTGTACCCTCTCTCGTCTAAGTGTGCTCTTCTTTCTTTCTCTCTTTCTCTCTCTCTAGCGGTGCGTATGAACTGTATCACACTGTCATTGTCGTTGGAGGCTTCATTTCTGGCCTATGTCCCTTCTCTACTATTTGCCTTACTTATTGTGGCGTGGTATCTCTTGCTTATAGCGTACTGTCTATTGAGCGCCCTGCAGTGCATGGCATGGATGAAATCGGGATAATGGCATCGATTTTAAAGATTCATATCGTAATCTCGACCCCCTTCGTGTTTATGCCTATGCAGCAATTGGAATCATGTATTTGAGTCGTATTAGCATATCTAATGAGACAAAAGTGCAGTGTGTGAAAAAGCCACAGACAGTGATATGGGGATTGATCAATATGTGAACCGGAGTGAGATGCGATATAATGACATTGAATCTGCTATGAATGAGTTTAGTTAGAGATGATTTAACTAGATACGAGATACCACTAGAAGAAATAGGCATAAAAGTTATATGTAGTTATGTAAATGAAGTGTATGAATCAATTATATGTGTAAGCAGTATGTATAGATAACACACATAGAATATATGGAACAAAAATTAGTGTGTGGTCGCATATTACATAAGATAGTAGATCTTCACGATAAAATAGATAGATAGATAGATAGATAGACTAGATGATTAGCATAGATAGATAGGAAAGTAGATAGATTATATAGTATTAGGATAGAGAATAGTAATTTAAAAGCACTATTTCACTGAGATCCGATGGCATTATAGTAGACATATGGAATTTTAAGGTTTTCGTGGCTTTCTGAAGAGAATATTGGACCAAAATAAATTACCATGGTATTTGGGAGTGGTGTGCAATAAACTGTTCTTGGGAGGATTGTTAGACATAACACAAATCGACATATCAATTCATTTTTTTCGCGAAAAAAAGGATGGATGGGTGTATCGTTTCTCGCTATGTCAACTAAGGGATTGTGGTCGTTAGGGTTAGATATATCTGGTTTGTTATCTCTATGTGCCGATCATTTTGATACAGCTCATTTGTATTTGTAGATTTGCTCACACGATAAAGGAAATAACAGGATTGTGTTAAATATGAGTTGTTTCGTGGATTAAGATTTCACATGGATTAGTGGGCGGCCATATGCTTATATGGAGACTTATCTATTGAATCATGGAAGATGTTAATGGCATGCGATGGCGTCCCAACTTACGACTGAATATGGGTTAACATTATATATATGTGTAAGTATGGCAGGCGCTACGTCAGATGGATGGAATGGATACATTGACATGGGAGATAGGCTATATGGGCAGCAAAAATAATTATTGCGTGGTGTGTCTTCACGGGGATTTTGGTTATGGTGTGGGGGGGCGGTATCGAGACGTGGACCCTTCTAGCATAGAACCCCTGAGACATCAACGCACTCCATACTATGCTCATCTGTGTACTATGTGCTCTAGACGCGTATAGACTAATCCAATACATGACTATACAGGACAGGCTAGTAACTGATACATAAATAGTAATCAGCTCACGTGTTAGCATGAGCAAACTGACACGTTTACAACACTTATATCCGCATACGTAACGCACAGCAAGCTAGGCTGAGTGGCATTCACGCGACCAACAGCCATTCCACTATCAAACACCCACACATGATCCTGCGCACTGACGCCCACACACGCCGAACCGACACCACTACAATCTGTCTCTTAATTTACGGCTCAAATTGCCGCGCGCATACGAAACTTTCATTTTCTTGCAACTAAGAACTCTCCGTTTACTGCACTGATCTAGACTGTGCATCTGTATCAGCATGGCGACGAGGACACGACACCCCCCCCCCCCCACACCACACCACACACACTGGTGCGTTTGTATCGTATATTGCGGCTGCCATATCGTATACTACGCACGCATACTGTTCGTTATAGATAGCACGCAGCGCATCGGCAAAAAATACAGCAGATTCTATGACTCTTTTACGCACGGGCAAAGTCCGCACCGCACGCACGCACACACACACATACTAGTATCATCAGGGAGTAGGATAATAGTTATGGCGGCCATTGCGTGTTGATGATAAGAGTCATACACCGGAAGTTATAGGGGTGCACCATAGTACGCGAGGATTCTAGTTGATAACTAATTTTTTTCTCACTTAGTCTGACTTCAGTGAGCGTCAATGAGGCTTTTCTCAGAAAAATATAATGGATATTATCACTCGGAAATATAGAGATTATGTGAATGCAAAGTAGGGGGTGTATGATCTTACTCTTCCGCGAGGTATATTCTAAGACTCACCGGAACGTACCGTTTATTTTGCTTGTGTTGTCGGTGGGTTGCGTGGTGTGTGTGGTCGTGCGCAGTGTGTGTGTGGTGTTGTGTTTGCTGTGTTGTCGAAGTAGGGTGTTCGTGTTGGGTGTTTGCGTGCTCATCATGGTGAGCTACAGGGACTCGTCCCTCACGTATGCATGTAGTGTTGGGCGTCGACAATTTATCTTTTCACGCTTCAATTTCCCTCTATACGCCTACTGGAACATGAGCAACTGAAATAGCACTGCCTGTCACTCTGTGTCCGTGTGGTGTGTCGTGCGTCGTGCGTCGCGTAGCGGTTGCGTGTGGTGTGTATGTGTGAGTGTTTTGTGACTGTGTGCTGTATAACTATAAAATTTATATATTAAAATTATAGTAATATAG
>NW_014577160.1:163815-169359 GCF_000485595.1 Priapulus caudatus
TATAATAATATTATGATATTTCATTAAGAAATAGTCATATATAAAGTTTTTAACATAATCGATGTAAGCAAATTGGTATATATTCTTGACGTATGAAAATGCTTATCTACCATACTGGGGTACCATCTGCCTTAAATGACAGTGCTGTCATTATTTGATTCATGTGTATAATCTATTGTAGTATTTTTATATAATATTATTATTGTTAAACATTGTTATTGTATCATAATAACCTAGTCAAACTTATCTAATTAAGTCATTATAATAATATAAAGTATGTCTAGTTGATTTTAGTCATGTTTTTTATGGTTTTGTATGTAGGCGAATGATATTTCATGCAATGATTTTTCTAAAGGAAAATTAATTTTGTATAAGATTACATCTTCATTATTATTATGGACATAAATGAAAAATTGACTAAATTATCACTTCCTATAATAACACTCAACTGACAATACTTAGCAATAGAATCCTTTCGTTAAAAAAGGGATTGGTGTATATTATTAATGTAGTATTAGTTATTTACTAATAAATTATGCCATTATACGGCAGACTCGCAGTCAAGATAGAATATGATATTGGGTCGTAAAATAGGACTATTTTCCGTTTTCCCGCTGTACACTTATATATATATAACAGGGATGTGCAGCGCTGAGCTCTTACATGGCTAGTATGTCGCCACGCATCCTCGACATTTCTTCTGGCATTTCGTCAAAGAAGCGAGAAAGAACGAGTTTTTTCCAGTCACTGCTCCACGACCTACATGACCGTGGCTGGGGTAGACGAGCGGATGTTAGAGGAAAGTAAGGCTTCAGTTGTTTGTCTAGTCATTTGTACCCTGCGATGACCAACCCTTTTTCAATGTCTGAAAACAATTCCGTTTTCCTTTTCCGCCCTCGCGTCGTGCGTCACTTTCGCATGTTGCTGCCAAGTACCGAAACTTTCTACATTGACCCGTCATCCTGAACGGATTTATGTGTGTTGGGACCATGGAAATAATATACTAGGCAGACTGGTGTATACAGGTGTTACTGGTAGATACAAGTGTTTATATATTCTTACTATGTGGGGGTCGACTCGAAAGCCTATAGTGCTACTTTGACCCTCACAGCACTCATTTGTTAGTAATTTCACTATTCGTTTTATATTTATACTCTCACGTTACACCTATCATATATATATACACCTTGACCTGATGTATTGTAACTAAGTTATGTGCTAAATAACGAATCTGAATCTGAAAGCTTCTATGGTTGGGGCAGAGGGGGACGCTCATGTAGAACTGTAAGGGAGTATAATATTATCAGGATATTATGCGTGATCGAGTATTCAGCGACTCAGCTGTTTATATCTCTCGCATATCATGGATTTCTCGCATATCATGGATTTTTGCACAGGGACCTGAGGCATAGTTTGGAAAACGTTAAGAGCAGTTCAGCCAACCATGCATCGAGTTATGTTACATAAAAAGAGTTATGTTACGTAAAAAGAGGTTTTATGTAACATAACTCATTTTATGTAACATCACTCGATGGGTTGCTGAACTGCTTTTAACCTTTTATAAACTATGCCTCAGGTCCCTGTGGATTTTTGGCGTGTTATTTTTTAAATATTTTATAGCAGCACTGAGGAATATTTAGTGTAACGGTGGCCAGTACGGGGAACGGCGCCAAAATGTAACGTCTGGCGTGACGCTACACAGGTGTGACGAGGATATAGGAGATGGGAGATAATTATATAATATTATTATTGTTAAACATTGTTATTGTATCATAATAACCTAGTCAAACTATATCTATTAAAGTCATTATAAAATAATAAAAAGTATGTCTAGTTGATTTTAGTCAATGTTTTTTATGGTTTTGGTATGTGCGAATGATTATTTCATGCAATGATTTTTCTAAAGGAAATTAATTTTGTATAAGATTACATCTTCATTATTATTATGGACATAAATGAAAAATTGACTAAATTTCACTTCCTATAAATAACACTCAACATGACAATACTTAGCAATAGCGTTAAAAAAGGGATTGGTGTATATTATAATGTAGTATTAGTTATTTACTAATAAATTATGCCATTAATACGCAGACTCGCATTCAAAGTAGAATAATATTGTCGTAAAATAGGACTATTTTCCCGTTTTCCCGCTGTACACTCTAGGTATTAGAAGCTTTTTATATTGTAATCATAAGTATATGATAATCATATCATATAATTATAATATAATGTAGTATTAGTTATTAACTAATAAATGTTAACACGTTCTGTTAATACGCTTTTTACTCAGCTATTTCGAGCCTAACCCGAGATACACGAACCCGATTCTCTCCCGCATGAATTGTTTGCGTTGTTTCCAGCAATATTTCCAGCGACTCCATCGAAAGGATTTGCGAAGACGATGACGGTTCGTTCGCGATGCTGGGATGCTTGCATCGTTGTCGACGGAGGCCTATCATTTATCTTCAACGACGGAGCCATGGTCCACTTAGAAATACTGCCGGAGGATGCGTTGAAAACCGTCTCCTTATAACGACGGCAGGATTTAGCTGTCATTGTTTTTCAATTGGGAAAGATATTTTCTGTGACGTGTGATTTCGCAAACCACATAGTGGGAGTGAACGTTTATCAGTGTCGCACAGCTGTACCTATGACTAATCGATACAATTACACGATCAGTGTGAAAGCTATCATCAACTAAGATTTGGAGTAGAGTAACAGTTAGCGAGGGTAAGGTGCAATCATCCCATCTCAATGCCATAACATCTCATTTTCAGTAATAGCCCCTTAGATATGGTACAGCACAGAACATACCTTGTGTTTTTCGACAGTGAAATGACCGAGAATCTTTTACACCGTTTCACGCTCACCGCCCCTCCTTACACCAATCATCCACCAGCTGTATTTAACTATACATGCCTTGCACCATCCACGCAGTGCAGTGCGCATCCATGCATCTCTCACACTGTGCAGCACCATGCCAACAGAGGATATGCCTTATGGTGATAGTGTATCCTTGCTCATGTATCTGGTTGTCTGTATACTAGGGAAGAGTTAGGCGAATCTAACGTGGTCTACCACAGTTCAAAACTAGTGGTACGTCACTGACCGCTCAAGCTGGTGTCGATCTTAGCAAAAGCTGTGGGGGGAATCTGTTACATCACGTGTTTAATCTACTGTGTAGATAGGTTGGTTGTTCGTGAACCCATGTTGATTGAATAGACGTGGCTTCCGCGTTTGAGAGATATCCAGATTAACTGAGTGGGAAGTTAGAGTGATTTAATATTGGTTTGTAGGTATCATGGAACGTGGCAATGGATGGTTAATTATACTTAATTATGTAAATTATAATCGTAATTATTTGGCAATGTGTTGGGGTTAATCTGGGGGATGATATCCGGATGACGATATCCCATACGGGTAATTCAAAAGCTAAAATACTACTGTGAGTTGTTCGTTATACGTGTGTTAATGGCAATACGGCAATGAGTCATTGCGTTCTGCTATGAATTTTGCTGTGCTATTTAAAGCCTCAGTCATCCGTCTGTGTTAAAGGTTTCGCTAAACGTTTGATACCTCGTCATGCGTGATCGATTTTATCATCATGAAGTTATCGGTGATTCTATTCTATTGTGTACGTGTGAGAGTGTGTGTAGTATTCATCACATGCAATATAATACTTATCTATGCAGCAGCAGCAGCAGCAAGAGATATAGACACGGTTTCAGTGAAACCTCATTGCTAATTGATAGAAATGAGTACGCGCGTCTTTCGCTGTATTTTTGTTATGTTAAACAAACCTGGACGTTGTTTGTGAATTTTCGCTGTAACTCGGCGTCGTGTTTCACTGTTTCTCTCCGTAAAAATGCTCCATGTGAATAAAGACTATGTGTTAATCTGTATGCCTATACGATAGCGCCTTACTGAATAGATCGTGCGACAAAGGTTGTTCATAATCCGTCTAGTGATCAGTTAAAGTGCATGCAATGGACGTCCACCCGTCATTTCAGTTACGCTTAACAGCTTCTTTTAAAGATTTTTGATCTTTGTAAGAGTGGAACTAGAACAATTTTGTGACTTTTAGCGAGATTGAGGAAATTGTAAAAATTAGGCTGTGCTGCCGCAATATTGTTGACAGCCTTGTAGTGTGTGAATTTTGCTAATGATCACGGGAATGCTTTTTCCCAGTACGGCGTTTTATGATAAGTTAGTTTTTGCAGTTTAAATGGTTTCTCTCCATAGTCAAATTTTTATATCGCTATATATATTCTACGATTGTCGTAATTTTCGTAAGTGTTGCAGGGAATCATGACTTCTCTCACCATAAACCGTTGTCAACCTTCCTACAATGCAATGTTCTTGAACTGCCCTCATAGTATTCCGCACCTCCTTGATTGTTTTTTTCTTTTCCAACTCCAAACTCTTTCCTCATTAGATATTACAGGAGCCCGTTGTCAGAAATAAAATTAGTCATAACATTTGTCTTAACGTTATTTTATTTCTCGTAGACCGGACACCTATACACTGCGGATGAGTAACTTTACCAAGTTTCTGTCAATGATCTACGAGAAAACGTTCGTCTCAAGACTAATTTTATCTTTGACAACGGGTCCCTTTGTCTAGATGTGCATCGTTCTAGCTCGTGTGGCTGTACTTAGACTACTCTGAAATAACTTGGGGAATCTCTACATGGAACGTTACTTGTGAACAGTTCCACGTTTATACACGCACCTGATGGAAAACATCTTTACGCTTCGCTTGTATCAATAAATTATTCATTTTATATTGTATGTACACTCTCTCGTCTTGAGCATTTTCTACTTATAATATTAGTTAAGAAAATGTTGTAATTACCTGAGCTTACGGTTTGCATATTAGCTTACGGTTTTCATAAAACAAGACATCATATTTTCATAATTTGTGTAATAGTAATAAATATTCATATAAATAATATTATAAATGATAATAATGCGCATAATGGTAAGTGATATATATATAAATGTATATATATTCATGCCCGTACCCAAGGGAGGAAGTCGACTGCCATAACCAGGAGTGAACAATAATATATGCAATATGTATTGCGATATCAAATGACAGAATACCAATCGTACGGTGCGTGACTGAAGATGAATAATGTCCAGCTACCGTGACAGCACGTGCTATTTCAGTTGCTCATGTTCCATAGCGTATAATGGAAATTGAGCGTTGAAAAGATAATGTCACGAGAGCATCAATACGTGAGTGGAGGATCCCTGTACTCACCATGATGAGCACGCAAACACAACACACACACACGCACGCACGCACGCACACAGTTCTTTAATATATGGGACAAAATTACACCTATTTGATTCTATTTCTATATTCATATTATTCTATATATATATATCAGGAGTAGATAATAGGGAATTATTATCTACTCCCCTATCACCCTATATCTCCTCTATACACCCTATTATCTACTCCTGATATATATATGTGTGTGTGTGCGTGCGTGCGTGCGTGCGTGCGTGCGTGCGTGCGTGCGTGCGTGCGTGC
>NW_014577160.1:171049-173152 GCF_000485595.1 Priapulus caudatus
CGCTCATATAGAGAGAAGATACCAGGAGACGTACGTGAGTCATATACGATGTAGAGAGCCAGAGAGGGCAGACGCCAGGCGGGTTCCAATATGGACGAAACCTAGGCTGTCGTATGTAGTATGTATGTATATATTTTGTATGTGATCGTAGTTACTAAAAAAGTCCTAATCAACAACGAAGCTGCGACTACGTCATATCTACTGGTGGTTACAAGACGCTGCTACAATCTGCTATTTGCTGACGAAATAACGCTGCTACTGCATGCATTTGCTACAATCTACGGTTGCTACAACTCTACGCTGTCGACGCTACAGAATTACCCGAAGTCCTCACACTTCGCAGAATCGCAGTACAATACAAACATCGATGAACTACGCAGTTTGCTGCAGTCTAAAAAAATCGGCATTAAATTGACTGGATTCGTTGGATGGATTAATTTTACTGCGCGCGTTGTGATTTAAACTCGAAACCTTGTATAGGGTTAATAAATATCAGCTCGTGTTGGGGGTAGCCGCACGATGACTAATGATGTTAGAGAGACGAGAGATCCGCGTTACTAGATGCAGATTTAATCACGCTGTCTAGTTCCGTGAACGCACTTAAACAACAGCTAGCGCGTTCGATTTCAATTCAGAACGCGTCCTCTACGATTTCATCTTTCCTGCGATATTTTCTTCGGTGTTTTAAACGCGGACGGAACCGACCGTCACCTTCATGTACATCTACTGCGATCTACGGGCAGTCACCCCGTGATCTATATAAATATATATCCCTGTGTTGTAAATTCGTGTGGTGCTTTTCACCTGATATTAGTCCTCGAGCGTTTTATCACTAGAAGAAAGCCGAGAAGCATTCTAAGGAACATTCTAGATTGTGGTGTTTAGCGTGTCATTACGTGGGGCGGTTGGGTGACGCTGTGCGATAGAATAAGAATGAGGTGCGAGATGAACTATTATGTCTACGTTCGTTTTTTCGATTTCTTTCGTATGAATCGCCAACGGTGGAAGTAGATAATAATTGAAGGATAGATTCGTTGGCGAGTGCGTGTGTGGGCGGGGCGGAGCGGGGAGTGAATGAATGGGTGGGCGGATGGACTGATTGATGTATGTATGTACTATCAGAAGTAGATAATAGGGAGATCCCTATCTGAAGGGGGTTTCCCTATTATTAGAACTAGATAATAGGGAATTATTTCCCTATTATCTACTTCTGCTATTATCTACTTCTGGTACTATGGCTTAAAATACATTTTAAGCGCGATTGAATTCCAGCCAATCAGAACAGTGGTTTTTAATCGCGATTAAAATAGATTTTAAGCGCGATTAAATTCCAGCCATTTAGAATAGTGCTTTTTAATCGCGATTAAAATAGATTTTAAGCACGATTAAATTCCAGCCAATCGAAGCAGTGCTAATTTATTGTGACAGTAATACCCAATTATATAGAGCGACACATAGTTTGTTGTGGGTAACAACGCAACAGCTCGTTTATTGTGGGTATGCCGTATGGCGGGAATACGTGAAATGCAAAGAATTCACCAATCATTTTGTAATAGAGCAAACTTGATGCTTGCTGCTTCGACAGACGAGACGGCCGAGTCTAGGCTCCACCAGCTTCTCCCCCTCCTGCTTCTCCACTAGCTTCTCCCTTCTCTCTCTCCTCCTTCACCAGCTCCCTTCTCCCCTCCTTCTCCTCTTCCTCCTTCTCCACCAGCTTCTCCCCTTCTCCTTCTCCACCAGCTTCTCCCCCCTTCTCCACCACCTTTCTCCCTTCTCCCCCTCCTCCTCCACCAGCTTCCTTCTCCCTTCCTCCTTCTCCACCAGCTTCTCCCCTTCTCCTTCTCCACCAGCTTCTCCCCCTTCTCCACCACCTTCTCCCTTCT
This sequence comes from Priapulus caudatus, assembly GCF_000485595.1. Lineage (NCBI taxonomy): Eukaryota > Metazoa > Priapulida > Priapulimorpha > Priapulimorphida > Priapulidae > Priapulus > Priapulus caudatus. The sequence goes on from NW_014577160.1 coordinate 172,933, forward strand.
CCCCCTCCTCCTCCACCAGCTTCCTTCTCCCCTTCCTCCTTCTCCACCAGCTTCTCCCCTCCTCCTTCTCCACCAGCTTCTCCCCCTCCTCCACCACCTTCTCCCTTCTCCCCCTCCTCCTCCACCAGCTCCCTTCTCCCCTTCCTCCTTCTCCACCAGCTTCTCCCCTCCTCCTTCTCCACCAGCTTCTCCCCCTCCTCCACCATCTTCTCCCCTCTCC
>NW_014577160.1:174630-176256 GCF_000485595.1 Priapulus caudatus
AGATAGTTGGATGGATGGATAGATGGATGGATGGATGGATGGATCGATGGATGGATGGATCGATGATTGGATGGATGGATGGATGGATGGCTGGATGGATGGATGGATGGATGGATGGATGGATGGATGGATGGATGGATGGATGGATGGATGGATGGCTGGATGGATGGATGGATGGATGGATGGATGGATGGATGGATGGATGGATGGATGGATGGATGGATGGCTGGATGGATGGATGGATGGATGGATGGATGGATGGATGGATGGATGGATGGATGGCTGGATGGATGGATGGCTGGATGGATGGATGGAGAGCTAGATAGTTAGATATTGTTTCCTTAATATTACGCACGATAAAGTACCAAAGACGCAACTCAAATAGTTCCTCTATCATTTATTAAAATCTTTGACTATACCGTGAGAAACAAACCTTGAACCTTTAACGATAGTTCTGAAATCGCTGGAAAAATGTTGGCAAAAATGAGTCGGTGTTCAAAACGGAGCACGTGTCTAAGCGTCGTAATGTTACACAGGCTATAGTGTAAATTCCCGCTGCATGACTGGACATTGAACATTGTTTGAAACGAAAGCGATATCTAACGGTCGCTATCCCCGCTATAGCTGACAATTAATATATATATATATATATATATATATATATATAATATATATATTATTATATTGATTTACGTTACTCTAATAAACTATAAATTTTCTGCTGTTTTTGGCGTATAGCATTGGTCGTACCCAGCAGATCTTTGAAGTGTAATGACAACGATTAAGCCTAGATACCTAGTGCTATCTTAATTCTTAATGTCTAGGCCTCGTCACGTCAGTGTATCTAGCCAGTTTTTTGTTCCTGCACAATGAGCGAAAATATAAAGGAATGCATTTTCTCTATCATAATCTGTAATATATCAAACTCATATCTATATCGCGGCCGTCCAAAACTAGAATATTTACACCAAGAAAGACCGCATGATATTTTTTTCTTTTTGTACGACACTCTTAAACATGTACATATATCTAACGGAGCCTTGGAAACCATGAAAGCTTTAAACAAGTTTCAGTATAAATATATTAACGGTAACACAATCTTTAAGAATGTTGTTGGAGGACACGTGTAAACAATGAAATGCTGATCAGACTATAAAACCAAATCTGAATCTCGTGCGTAATGATTTTCATATGTCGAGGCACGCATGGTGTTACACATGGTGTCACACCCACCTAGCATCACACCCGATGTCACACACAGTGTCACATAGCGTGTCACACCTTGCCTTATACCTGACGTCACACCTAGTGTCACGCCTCGTGTCACACCTAGTGTCACGCCTCGTGTCACACCTAGTGTCACACTTGTTATCACACTTTATGTCACACCTATTGTCACACTTTATGTCACACCTATTGTCACGCTTTGTGTCACACCTATTGTCACACTTTGTGTCACACCTATTGTCACACATTGCGTTACACCTAGTGTCACGCCTTTTATCACACATTGTGTCGCATCTCGTGTCACACGTAGCATCACGCCCAGTGTCACACCTAGTGTCACTGCTGACATTATACCTGGTATAATACATAATGTCACACAATAGTGTCACACAATAGTGT
>NW_014577160.1:176281-183889 GCF_000485595.1 Priapulus caudatus
TACCTGATCCGCCTATCCTGGGCAGAGTCCGTCACATAAATAAGGGCCGTTGCTTCACTTGAATATTTTCTCTCCTATGGATGTTGACGGAACTGTCAAGTAGCCGCCGATCCCTCTAATGACAATTTCGATGCCCTGGGTATATACCCCTGCAACCTGCAAATACCTTTGCAGTCGCCCTACACTTTCCCCGCGGCATAAAACGACACCTTCTCCCGTCTCTCGCTAGCAAATCGCCTCCGTCCCGCATCTTTCTAATCGTATATCGCCCTCGGTTTTTATTGTATACTTCGAGCTTTAATTTACATTGTCGAGATTCTAAGTTATTGGTCGCGTACAAAAAAATACAAATAACTTATAATACTTCACTGCTGATTAGAGCCGTACACCTCCTCGCTCTCTCTCGCATTCTCATCTCATTCGTCGCCATTTCCCGCCATCCTCCCCTCCTGTACTTTCGTCCACGGAATGACAAACCGACGGGCGAGAGACCCAGCAACTTATATGCGCAAGCCGACTTCACTCCCCCCTGACAGTGTCGCAGATAAAGCAACGAAGCTGATCAGCGGTGACCTTCGTAACGTAAGGCCTCAACACCCTCCACACCGTCCCCGAGCAGCATATCCTAAAGGCGACTGAGCTGCTCTCCACCCGTTCCATCCCCCAACCCACCATGACGGCCTCTATCTCCATTCCTTCCGCCCTCACCCGCCGACCACGACTTCGCGAGCCAACAGCCCGACGAGTGAGGCGACAGCCGGAGCCGTTGGAGATGCCACCACCACATACACAACGTGCATTGTTCGATAATATCCGCAGCTACCCCCGACTTGTCTATCACCCTATATATTATTATTACTATTCCTTAAATATATATATTATATATACCGCCTTTCTCTCTATCTCTCCCTCTCCTCCTCTCCAAACACACACGCCTCCCAGCCTCCCACCCGCACCCTCCCCTTCCTCACCACACCCGTCCCCTCCTCCCCCACACACACACATCCTTCCTCCTTTCTCCCACACACACCACAAAGCATCCTTCCTCTCTCTCTCTCCATCGGCCACCATCAACCCACACCACACACACAGCACAACACACGCACGTGCCCTCCGGCTATACTCCTCCCGTCCATCGCGGTTCCTCCCTCTCCTCCTCTCCCTTCCGTCTCTCTCTCTCTCCTCTCTCTCTCCTCGCTCCTCCCTTCTCTCTCCTCCCTCTCCTCTCCCTTCTCCAACCCCGACGCACGTACGCCACGCACGCACGCACGCACGCAACCACGACCACGCCACGCCCCGACCAGCACCACACACACTTACATACTGTTGTTGTTTGTTTCCTAACAGCGTCGCTGCAACATGAACAATCACTTTTGTTGTTTGTTTTCTAACAGTGTTATCTATGTTGTTGTTGTTCTCCAGTGTTATCTATGTGTGGTTTTTTCTCACAGTGTTATCTAGCTGTTGTTTGTTTTTCTAACCTAGTGTTATCCTATTTGTTGTTTTTTTCTACAGTGTTATCTATGTGTTGTTTGTCTCTCTCAACAGTGTTATCTATGTTTGTTGTTGTTTTCTAACAGTGTATCTATGTTGTTGTTTGTTGCAGGAGCTTACGACGAGTGCTGCGCGAAGCCATGCTCCTTACCGGAAATTGCATCATACTGCAGATTATAGGCGCCCGACAGTCCGGAAGTCGTGACGTATGATTCTACACGTCACGATCTCTGCCTTTATAACAAAGCCAACTATGCGTCGTTGGTCAAAGGCAGCAGCAGGCGGCAGTAGTGAGTAGGTATATGTGACACTCCTTTTCGTGTGCACCGACTAATGTGTGCACATTCTGTGTTATACCAAGGGCCTCTTGTTTTTTATATTCACGTCAGTGTGACACTAATTGTGTGACACTATGGTGACATATGTTTCTACCAGGTCCCATAGACGTCCGCATGGACACCGTAGGTGTGACACATTGTGTGACACTATTGTGTGACACTATTGTGTGACATTATGTGTTATACCAGGTATAACGTCAGCAGTGACACGAGGTGTGACACTATTGTGTGACACTATTGTGTGACACTATTGTGTGACACTATTGTGTGACACATGTGTTACATTAGTGTTATCCAGGTAAAGTCAGCAGTCGACACCAGGTTGTAACCGTGTGTGTGTGTGTGTGTGTGTGTGTGTGTGTGTGTGTGTGTGTGTGTGTGTGTGTGAGAGAGAGAGAGAGAGAGAGAGAGAGATAGAGTAAATATATATATATATATATTTAATAATAATAATAATAATAATAATATAACAATCGTCGTATATTATCGCTGCAGTGTGTATGTGTGTGCCACCCACCTCCCGCCTGTCGCCTCACTCTCGTGCGCTCGAAGTCGTTCGGTCGGTGACGCAGGAAGGAGAGAGCCGTCATGTGGTTGATGAACGGTGAGTAGTCCATGTTAGATATCTGCTCGGGCGTGATGTAGACTTCGTACAGTCCCGCGATCAGCTTGTCTTTCTCCTCGACACTCATGTCGCTATTCGCAAAGTCGTTGTCATCGCCCGTCGGTTTGTCATCCGTGAATACAGAGAGCGCTGAAATGAAAGGACGGTGTGCGCTCTACACGTAATATATATATTTTTTTTTTTTTGTAGCGACCAATATTACATTCGACAATAATACCAATAATAACAATAACGTGTTAAATACGCGGGCGATTGCTACGAGAACGGGGTCTCGTTTTATGGCCGCGGGGAAAGGGTAGCGACCAAAATTGCATGCAGGTTATACTACCAACAGGGCATCCATTTCATTAAGGCTCGCGCTACATGCATTCGTCAACATCCATAGAGAAATATCAAAGCAACCCCTTATTTATGTGACGGACTCTGCACAGCAGATCAATACCACATTGCAGTCGCAGGTACTAGGAACCATCGCGTACCGGGCATACCAAATTATTCAGTATTTAACATATCCAGGCCATCTAACATGGCGACCTACGAGACGCACGCCTTGGCGACGCCCTCGTAGAGGTAGAGAGATGACGACGCATGCGCAGGACACAAGAGCGGGAAGAGGGGAATAGAAATAGGGCGTTGGCGCGTATCGTGGGACACTCTTTTCCTGATCGCACTAGCGCTTGGTACGATCTAGTTCCTGTCACCGGTTTTCGTTCCAATAAAGATACGCATCGTCCTTTATCCATAGTCTTCGCTTTTGACTATCTGTTCTCAGTTATTCTCCTACCCTTCCTGACTCACTCTTGTATGGCGTCACGCTACAAGCTACATTATATATATATATATATATATTTATTTATTTATTTGTTTATTTATTTATTTATATAGCTCGTACACGTGAGGCAATATGATATTGGGACCGTGGTGGAGGCGCGACCCGATCTTACGCCATCTCGCTAGATCTCGCGATATCTCCTATAATTATAGCCCTAACCTGAATACTAACTCCAAATCGTAATCCTAACACCAACTCTCATCCTAACCCTAATTTTTACGCTAGCCGAAGCCATAATCCTAACCCGACTCGTTGTCCTGAGACTCGTTGTCCTAGGACTCGTTGTCCTAACCCTAAGCGAAATCCCAACACTATAACCCTCGCCGCGATATTTTAATTGAACTAGAATTTTTAATCCTTCGCTATTTACAGGCGATCAGATGTTATTTTTTCTCTATTTATGCCGCATAGCAGAGAGCGGGCATGCGCGGCAGACGTGTAATGTTGAAAGGCGATTATTTAATATTGTAAATCGATAGATCGATTACGAGATACTAGCGTCGGAGCATGCACGAACCTGGGCAGTAGAGGGGCTTCATTAGATCACATATGCTGCACAGAAGATGGTGCGAGGCTGTGCATGTTTCACATTTAATGCAATACGATATCTCGTCCAACGTGATCTATAGCAAACACGCATCACCACGGTAGTAACGAGCAAGTCATTATATATATTGCTTTTCACAGCTGCAAAAATGTTTCCATAGTAACGTTACATCGTATCGTACCTGCTCATTTTCTCTCGCTACATTATGAGTGGGAGTGAGTGACGCCTGCCAGACTGCCACAGTTGAAGTAATATCAACGCAGCAGTCGCATGGACTACTGATATTTGTCCTCCCACTCGAAAGCGCGAATAAATGTTTGCATATGAACCTTTCACATCGCGCTTTGCTAATTTTACAAGCAGTCATGTCGGCGTGTCATACTGCCGAAACTATCGCATGCAGTTATAAGTGGTGGGAAAGCACGTACGCGCGATAAGATTTTAACTGCGCTGAAATCACTTGTCGAATAAGGGCGATGCGCGTAACAATTATAACTGTCGTTAAAGTGAGTGAAACCGCCTACATAGTCAGGATAATGATTGATCTACCGTCTCAATTAGCAAGCAATATTGAAACTCCCGCAGTTATTGTATAACTCAGTATTCTCTGACAACAACAACAACAATTGATTGTGATTCCATCTCCTACTGATAAAAACAAATTGCCTGGTGAATACTTATAAAGGGTCCCGTGATTAATTGAAGATGGCCTTCAGCGGCTAATATCGTTCAATAACAACAGGGTTTAGTCATTCTCCTATTGCATGTTTCCGCAATGTCCACGGCGACACTCTGCTTCTCGCAATACTACTGCAAAAAAATCCCCAGATTGACAAAAAATTCAAACACAAATCTATCGTATTATACCATCGTAAATATTGTAGCTGATCGTAAATGTCGTTCCTTGTTCGGTAAAAAAAAAAACGCCGCCGGATGCATATAGGAGTCGTACAATATGTTTTTATGTGAGCGCGATCGGTGAGACATCACATTATCGGTTTACTTCAGCCTTTAGCAGCGGTTGAACGGGGAAACAACTCGCGCCACGCTCCTGCCCCCCCCCCCCGTTTCGATAAATACAGGTATATATATAATACGCCGTATTATACATAGGTCTTCTGCTGTGGGTGGTACTAAGGCTTAAACGGAGTAATTACATGTAACGTTTCAGCTCCCAATCATCTGGTTGCTCGTGATGCGAACATAGGCAGGATATTGTCCGCGTGGTGGCGCTGCGGACGTGTGAAGCTCTGTGTGAAGCAACATCTGGTTGCCGTTGGTGACAGAGAGAACGCTTGATGTAACAAATTATCGAATGCTTCCTTTTTACGCAGCAAATTAGAGCTGCGTTGGCCCGCACACTAATGTCACCGCTGTCGTTCGATACGTATAATGACAAGTAGTTGTCAGCACGCGGTGAGGCTAAATTGACCAATACATCTCCTTCCGTCGTCGTCTATCCCGTCTATCGTGCGTGCAAAGTGTCGGGCCTACGTGCGATCGAAGCGCCCCGCTGGTTTTCTACGGTCGATTTCCCGTCTTGGTGTAACTAGTTATGCTAACTCTATACATCTGTAATGGACCATTGAATTTTGCTATCATTTTTTCTCTCGTTTTCGCCGAGTCCTACCCCACATTATATCGTGTTTAAATCTCCGTGGTGCACTAGTAAATGTATTTTCCGTGATGGTGTATATTGTGCAGAAGGCTGCCCCGTGACGGTTTTGTGCTATTTAGGCTACCTGTTTCCGTACACCGTAGAAACTAATTAATATATTATTAGGAAAAAAATATTTTATAAATACGTAAACATTTTTAACAATTAATCTGTGTAACGAATCCTCTGCTATTTGCAAAATTAACGGAATTTTGTAAATATAAATGAAAAAGTATTCATAATGAAATAGGACAATGAGGAATGTGTCGCCGATTATTAAATTATTAACCGTTTCTCAATTTTAATTAGAAAAGGTGACGTCTTTCCGTGAAAATAATGCGTCTGAAATAAATTGGATAACTTGACGTAAGGATTCAACCAAATAAATTTTACACGTGCCGCTAAAACAGTGGCGATTAAAAGCCAGAAGCAAATGGAAATATATACGGTAAAATAATACCAGAGCCAAAATTTAAAGCGACCTATAATGACTAAATCTACGGTTAATTACTGTTGCAGTAAAAATCCCTATTTGTCTTTCCGTCTGAAGTAAATGAACAGTTTCGCAAAGTTTCCATTCCAACGAACCTTATTTCCACGACCTTGAAACAACAAAAAACATGCCGCCATAATTTTCTTAACGCATTAACGAATTATACCCATTTTTATCTGACGATTTTCATTTTTTCACCGTTAATCTCATCTTCCCCGAGCGGGATAGAGGAGTAAAAAACCAGAAATAGGCAAAGAATACCAATTAGTGGCATACGTAGCCCGGGGGGGGGGGGCACTCCCATTGTTAAAGATACTGGGGACGTGCCGCTGGACAGGGTATATTTTCCGAACATTATTATTGGTAAAGGGTATATTTTCCGAACATCATTATTGGCACAGGGTTATCTAGATACACACCCATCAAGCTGATATTGGACCAGTATTGGCAAAACAATATTGGGCCAATATCACCAGGCCAATATTGGACCAATATATGAAGATATTGGTCCAATATTGGCCCAATATTAGCAAAACAATATTGGGCCAATATCACCAATATATACAGGCCGATATTGGACCAATATCTGCCTATATTGACAGGACAGGACATAACCGAAATGTGCAATATTGCAACAGGGTATACTTTTTAGTGCAGTATATTGGAACAGGGTGTATTTTAGGGCGCAAAGCGGTTTGCGACAAGGTCAGGTTTTCAAGGTCCCGGAGGCACCCCCCTACCCAGTTCCGAGGCGAGTGCCGGCCCCCCCCCGGGATACGTAGGTGAATATAGCTACCGTTTTCCGATTCGTCTATAGAACGCTTGTTGTAGTTGCCTTGACAGATGAAGGCAAAGATCTGAGCCAGCTTCCTGCCACAGTACTTCCCACGACGCTGCCGGGACATCTGTGCTTCGGAGTCGCCAATCAACGTTGCTATGGCGACAATGAGTAGCAGCGTCCAACCGCAGCGTACGCACGCAGCTCGCGACATCTACAAAGAAAATGTCATGCTGGTTGTCGTCATTCGGTCCGGTCCGGGGCAATATGGAGCGGTAGAATATCGGAGGTGAGATTATAACGCCTGGCAGAGGTCTAGGGCACCCTGAACATCTCCCGTTAATAAAGGTTCACAGCCATAATAAAGTCGCTGGAAGAAAAATCGATCATATATCCAAATGAAAAATATTCATATCTGAAATGAACAATTTTTCATAAAAAGTCGAAATGTCGATAATATTATGTATCAAATTTAAAAATAGCTCTTCCCGAACCACCGAACCATTACAACGTTGAAGGCAGATGTTCCTAGAACTCCTCAATAATGATTGTCAATAATTAAGTAAGAAAGTCTTCTGAAAATTTTTCACTTAGACGTAACAACATAGTAGATCGAACCCATTTGTTAAACGATGGACTCAAACGCCTACGCGCGTGCACACGCACACGCACACGCACACACACACACACACCACACACACACACACACACACACACACACACACACACACACACACACACACACACACACACACACACACACACACACACACACACACACACACACACACACACACACACACACACACACACACACACACCACACTACACACACACACTACAC
>NW_014577160.1:184906-189608 GCF_000485595.1 Priapulus caudatus
GTATCAGGGGTTAATAATGACACATTGCCAATTACAATTGTTATTATAACGTCATAATTAACCCCTGATACATATATACTTACACACTCACACACACACACACTCACACACACACACGCGCGCGCGCACGCACGCACACACACACACGCGAATATATATAATGTATAATTTAAGTTAGTATCATGGCATCGCTTCTAATCTCATCCCATCATTATAGGAACGCTGGATGAGTTACAGACTTTAAGATTTATTCTACTCGGAGACCGACTTAAAACGAGTGTTGAAGAGAAAAAAACCGAGATGAAACCAGTAAAGCTACATACAACTTGTGGTGATCAATCCAGAATGACAATAATAATAATGATGTGATGATGATGATATGACGCTTATGGTAATGACGACGACGACGACAACGACGACGATGATGATACTACTAGTACTATCGATAAAGATGATGATAATGATGACGACGACGACGATGAGGAGGAGGAGGACGACGACGACGACGATGATACTGATGACGACGACGACGATGAGGAGGAGGAGGACGACGACGACGATGATGCTGATATAATAATAATAATAATGATAACAGTCATCATGCACTTGCTTACCTCGTATTTAATGCTCATCTCTGTTCCAATGCTGACGACGTGCGCTCACCCTAGCGGCGGTAATCACGAACTAAAACTTGGAGCTCGTCGCGTCGTGAGAGAATGCTTCTCTACATTCACCGTGCAATGTTTTCCTATAGAGCCGTCAGCAAGCCGCTAGCGGTCCTCCACTCTCTGAAGGCAGTGCACTACTGGTGGTGGCCGGGAAGTGCCGCTAGCTACAGGCGCCTTGCCTCGCTGTGTCAACAGGCGTTTATAAAGTGTCAGCACCTCCGCCGACGTGCGCGCATGTGAGGGGGCGGTGGTAGACGCCGCAGCGGCCGTTAGAGGCCGCCACGCGTTCACGCACGCGTGCGACTGTGGTGACCTTGTTTTTTTGTGTGTGCGGTTGCTCGTTACCCAGGCCGTGCCCTGGTACACGTGAGCGGTTAGTGTATGCGAGCGCGTGGATTTTACAGAGTTTTACTATTCGACGGAAATTCTCTAGAATACTAATCAAACGACGCACGTCGTACTATGGTCGCACGAGGATATACAATCTGCATAGTCAGCTTTTCTCGGATGCACAAAAAATATTAGCCCGTGAGTCGAAGCTTTCAGAATACGTTCTCTTAGATTGTCAGAATGATGTTAGATAAATGATGAACAGGCGCTACGTGGGATGATGTAGCAATTCGCGCGCACGCCCGCGCGCACGCACGCACGCACGCACATGATCTCTTGCACGCACGCAAGCAGCCCCAAATCTCACATGTTGTTCTCATGGCAGCGGTTAGTCACGTATCCCTCTGTACACGAGACGCCTGTCGTTTCAGACATTAGCGAAACCCAACTAATCCAAATTGGATCTTTTAATATCCGATTGGTATCCGCTAGGGAAACCTGCAGCGGTAGGTCCGACATGATTACGCCCACTTGTGTCCGTCATTAGCATCTTAAAGATGGCGTGTCTCCGCTCACATCGCACCGGAACACCACCGGGCCGCATTAACCTTTGAACTCCACCGATTCCATTTCCGCGAAGCGTAGCCGGTACTATGTAATAACGGGTCGTGCTGTCAGAGTAGATCCCCGTTTGGTTTACCGCGTTAGATCGGTATCAGGAGTAACGATTAAACACTAGGTGGCGAGCGTAAGTGTCAGCGGGGGACATGCCATCTTTAAGCGACTGGGCGGCGGATTCGGCGTTCGGCATACAATGTCCTTGATGTGAAACTTGTGGTTTGTGCGCGCATCGGTGACGGGAGAGAGGTAGAAGGAGACGGAAGGGAGGGCAAGGTTGAGCGGAAGGAGGAACGTGCGGGGGAAAGAGAGAGGAGAGTGGCGGGGAGGTGGTGCATGGTGGAAGGGAAAGGGGTAGTGGAGGGAAGAAAGGGAGAGGTAGAGGCGTAGAATTGAGGGAAAGGGAGGTGGAAAGGAAAGTATCGGGTACGTGGGAGGAAGCGGGAAACAGTGACTCGAGAAGGGAGATGTGGAGGAGGGAGGTTGGAAGTGGATAAGACAGGATAAAGATGATCGTTCCTACCAAGAGCGTATTTTAAAAGTATGTTATACATATGTATAATTTCTGTATGATAATTATGATATAATAGATATAGGCCTATATATAATATAATATATAATATATATATAATATGATATATATAATATATATATATATATAATATGATATATATGATATATATATATATATATATATATATCATATGTATGATATAAGTATGTCATACTTAATACGCTCTTGTTCCGACGTATCTGGCAGCTATACATGTCATCACACGTTCAACTGTAACTGCAACAACTAACAACAACTGCACGACGACGTACGTACGAATCAGAGAAAATCCTTACGCGCCGTGTACACATGACTCGTATACTCGTAACTTGTATACTGGAGACATGACATGACACATGACATGTACAGTACTGATACAAGAGAGAGGAGATGCGATACCAGTACGTCATGACGCGTTGTAGTAAAGAGAGCGGCGACACTATGGCGGCCGAGATCTCGCGAGAAGGCGCCGACGGTGTGTCGGATGAGATCACGCGGGAAGGCGCCTCAACAAATTACAGTTATTCATTTCAGTCGAGTTTTACGGCGTTACGCTAGCATTGGGACAGTATAACGCTCCAGCTTTATGCAGCTTCAGCATAAAGTGCTTTATACCGTATCATTACCTCTAGTTTGTTAGCTTTCCCTCGATGATCTGAGCTTGTAGCGTGCGCGAGACTATTCGCTCACGCTTATCTTTTATCGGAGCGCTTATATATTTAAATATATATTAACATACTAACGTATATTAACTATATTACCATGTTAACATAATTATAATAACTATGTTTAGATATTTAACTACATTCTTTACTCTTGCTTAATTACACGCACGACACAGTCTGATTTATGCCGTCCATGTTAGTCTATCGTCATCTCCTGCGATCTGATTGGGACATTTTTAATTGCGATATATTAAGATGAGTCACTCTCGCCTCTCTTTCCCGCGCTCTCTCACTCTCTTCTCTCTCTGTCTCCATCCTCTCGCTTTCCCGCTCTTCCACGTCTTTTCTCTCTCTTTCTCTCTCTCTCTCTCTCTCTCTCTCTCTCTCTCTTTCTCTCTTTATATCGCTATCACTTTCACTCCCTTTTATCTCACTCACTGTCTCTCTCATTGGTGAAAATCAACGTTTAACTAAATACGTTCGGATGTCTTTAAGTGAGACGCACGTAATAACTGAACAGGAGTTGCGTTAGAAGGAAAGGACGGGTTTAAAAAGGTGGCTAACGCGAGACCGCGTATGCCTGGACAACATCCTTGTAAATAAAATAAAGGGAAATATGTACAGGCCCTTTGTCATAGCTCCACCCGCAGGCCCGTGTAGGGTGACAAACGTATGAGAAGAATGTGAATATGTGAATCCATGGTGAAGAAAAGAATGGCTTTAGAACGGATGTAATGCGCACATGCGGATATTTGTGCTGTTTCGTTTCAACGTGTTGAGAAGGCGAAAGCAATAAAGTGCCTAAGAAAGGTGCCATACTAAATCTAAATATCTAAACGTCTAATGAAATTGACCATGTCACCATTTTATAATGAGTATAGCTGTTAATGTAAATTTTTGCGTAAAGAGTTATTGCAAACTACACTAAAAATATCCGCAAACTTAAACCCGTAAACATGTTGCTAAACTAGTTTAATATCTATTTGAATTATGACGATCTTACTCGCTATAAAATGTAGTCGTGATTGTTGGTCTACATCAAACAAAACAACAAAGTAAACTGCAAGTACAACGCAAAATAAACTGCAATTCAACCCAAAAAAAGTGAGCGAAACTATAGCATGTTCATAGTTGATACTTCAACAACAAACAAAATTTACTATTAGGATAAAAATGGACAGATTCGCGTAAAAACTAAGGGAGCTTCGTGGAATGAGATGTAAGTGTTCGGTTATACATTGCTCTTAGATAGTAATGTTTTTTTCTGAATTTATCTTGACAAGTTGTTGCGAAGTTCGTATAACAGAGTCATGATGAGTCGAATAGGGGTGAGGAAACATTTCGAGTGCTCCAATTCAGACAGACGCCAAAGGCTACAAAGGCTACTGGATAATTGCTGATGAGTTTTCCGTATATATGACGTATATATGCACGATTTTCTGGAGTGAACTTGGATGTACTTATTATGCACATTGGTTCATACAAAGTAGTGGAACATCTCTATCTCGACGTGTAACAAGATTATAATAGACCTAGAATTTAAAGCCTCTCAGCTGCAACCTAATTAGTGGTTACTCTAATGTAAAAATTAGTGATTAGTGTTAGTGATTGGTGAGATTAGTTAGATTAGTGATTAGTGATTAGTGATTAGTGTAAATTAGTGATTATGTCGGTTAGTGATTATAATTGAATACAATAGAAGCACTATATTTGTAAGCGGTGTGTTCTGAATTATAGAGTTAACCACCGCACAGATAAGGTTAAGCGCGATAACACTGTAACGTCGTGAAGTTAGCTGTCACCAGCTGCCCGAGTGCCAATAATGTTACATTTGATTTTTATATGTTATATATATATATATATATATA
>NW_014577160.1:192779-198500 GCF_000485595.1 Priapulus caudatus
TATATATATATATATATATATATATATATACTATCATTAGTATCACTACAATACTAATGAAACCCCTCTAGAGTATAGGGTGCCAGCCTCAAATCCATTTTGGATACGGTCTCCAAACGTGTAGTTTTTTCAACGATATGCTGTGTTTTTTTTTTACAAATACGGTGCGTTTTGAAACGCAGATCCGCTCGTCTGCTATGTAAGCGCGAGTTATTTGATAGTAAAATTCTTTCAAAATCTTCATTCTTACTTTCATAGATCTAATGCACCATGTCTTCCCGGATTTTCGTATAGTGTGGTCTAGGCTCACATGAATACTGACGCATGCCCACTAATTGCCGCAGGAAAAACTACTATGTTGAAATTAAACATTTAAAATAGAGGGCACATATTCAGCGGAAGTTTTCTATGAAAAATCTCGACCTCAGTATCTTACTTTGATATGGTCGCACATGCCCAATATCTGCCAAAGGAAACAAAATTATGGTGAAATTCACCTTTAAAATGGAGAGTAAATACTCATTGCAGTCGCTTGACACTGTGGCTTGTTTTATTACTGGTAGGGTGCCATAGCTGGACGACGTAACACTAATTAAATCTTAATCTGCCAATAGATGGCGGTATGTGACGCGCAAGATATACGCGACAGCCTTTATCAAATGAATGAAATCGTATTTACTTAAAATCATACATTTATCTCAAAGAATGCATACTCAGCAAGAGTTTGATATAAAAATAATTATTCACATATCTCACTTTGATAAGACGCTCAGTCTTCCAGAATGTTGCTTTACTGCAGCATATAGAGGGTCCCGCGACTTACACTAAAAATAGCAATATTACCTACAATCCCGTGCCGCCGGCCATACTGGTAGTCAGAATTGCGAACACGTGTTATCGATATGCGCAATCTACCGATTTTACATCGATAGATTGTACATACGATAGTGTTATTATAGTAATCTATATTAGCAGTAAGTGGATCCCGGTTTTGCAGATAAGTTTACCAGCGCTTGTTGGGGTGCTATAGTTCGATATGATTGTGCAGACCCGGTTTTACAGGGTGTTGCAGGCAGGTTTATTAGCGTGGGTTGGGATGCTAGAGTTCGATGAGGTTGCCGCACAGTCGGCGAATTGCTAGATTGAGCAGGTCGGAAGATTGCACGGAACACATATCATGGACTTGTAACGAAGCTAATTCAGCCATACTTATTTATAAGACTTTACACCGGCAGATTCGTTGACAGGGACTGGCTGTGGGAGTAACCACTGTCCTACTGCCTTGGCACTAATGAGGCGGGTGAGTGATTAGTCACCCGAGGCCAGTCCTTGTCACCGAATCTGCCGGTGTAAATTCTTATAAATGAGTATGGCTAAATTAGCTCCATTACAGACTTGAGTTTGTTTACATCGCGGGTGTTCAGAAATTTTTCCTATTTTACTGCATATGGCTATTAAACGCAGCTTTTTATAATATCTGGTGTATGCACATTTGCCAACTGTCTGAAGTGTACGTAGTATGGACAAGTACTTTGATTCACTAGACAACGTAGCCAAAGCACGCTATCTCGAGAAAATTGCGTGCATTAATTGGGAATCGACACCGTACGAGAATTGGTGAATTCTGTTCACATGTTGCCTCTGTGCTATTTTATGTAGAGTATGCTGCACGTGCAAGAGAAATCATCACCCCCACTCAAACAGCTGTCTACTGGATGCCGGCGATGTATATATATGTATATATGTATATGTGTATATGTATATGCACGCCGCTACACATTTACACTTAAGCCCGGCGCACACGTGAGTAATTTTACTCAAGTAAAATGACGCATGAGTCATTTTACTCACGTGTGCGGCGGATTTCCGTTAAGTAATTTGACGCATGCGTCATTTTACTCACGTGTGCGGCGGATTTTCGTTGAGTAATTTGACGCATGCGTCATTTTACTCAATATCAAACGTGTTTGATAATTTTTGACTCATGCGTCATTTTACTCAACGTGTGCGCGCGCGCCGAGTAAATTTACTCAACACTGGTACTCACAGCGCATGCATTTAAATCATTGTGCGCCCAGTATTGGCTGCGCACAGTCACTTATACCTTGAGTAATTTTACTCACGTTTGCGGCGGACGCTGAAAATATGACGCGTGAGTAAAATTACTCACGTGTGCGCCGGGCTAAAAGTAAAAAAAAGTAAAGTAAATAAGTAAGTAAGTAAGTAAAGTAAGTGTAAATGTGTAGCGGCGTGCGGCGTGCGTGCGGTGTACCTGTATGTTGCAGAAGCGCATTTGACCGGCATTTACAGGTAATTATCGGCAATACTAGGCGAAAGAGAGTAGAAAAACATTAAGACATTGGTAGTAAATACATTTCGTGTTTATTCAGCATTGCTTTTTTTATTGAAAATGCTCCAAGCGTCTGTGGTTCGCCTTGTCTCTCGTCACTTTACCTTGTGTTATGATCACGCTAGGCAGCCTAAAAAAGCGGTGTGGCTCTCTCTGATACCGATTGCTGCAGTTGACAACACCGCAGGAGAGCGGCGTTGTGATGGATTTGCTTAATAGGCGAATAAAAATAAAATGAACAGAGAACAGTGCGTTGCTCAATGTACTTGTACCATGCCTGAACTGGTTTCTGGAACCGTCCTAGCCGGCGGCGTTGCATTGTGGGTAATTTGAAAATTCGCTGAACCCTTCAGTTGTGTCTTAACGGCTCAAGTTGTGTCTTGTGTCCCTTAACGGCTCAATTGTGTATTCGCGCATGCCTAGTATCTATATACCAAATTAATACGTATTTGCTTGAATTTACCCGTTTAAAATAGACACTCGTCGCAGTAGTCGAAAAATATATCCCAATATTTTAGTGTAATAATTATAAGGGGCAAACTTTATTGATTTAACACTAATAAAATCGGAGTCAATCAAAAGACATGAGTTTTGTGAGGTATGTAACATGTGCAGTTGTTTGTCCAGCCTTCATCAAATAAATGAAAATGTATTTTTTGAAATGATGCTTTTAACTTAGAAGGCGGCGGCGCATTCCACAATATTTTGTCATGAAAGTTCTCTATCTCAATGTTCCATTTTGATAGTGTCTATTCTTTCTTAATGTCCTTATATTGTAGCTCTATATAGTGGTATCACTATATATATATATATATATATATATATATATATATATATATATATATATATATATATATTATATATATATATAGTTTGTTCACGACGAATTTGTGTGTTTCGCGATAAAGCTAGAAACACTCCGCAAGGCCTAGACGGAAAACATAAAGATATTTTCTGAATCAGCACGTGGCGAGGTGGTTCTGGCTGAAACAAGAAACTTTAACGTTTTTAAAAAAGTAGAAAAAAGTAAAACATTATAAACATGCGTTCTATGAAAAATGATGCGGTCCACGTACGTACACACAGATTTAAGCATCACGTCTGAAATCCATGGTAGGCGCAGTGGGCTCATCAGTACAACATCCTTATCTTTATCCTTTATCTTTTGATTTCTTATTAATTTTTTACTGTTTGGGATGATGCGGATGGCATTAGCATGGATGGGCGATGAATGGCAATGGGATGGCATGGGATGCATGGGATGCGCATGGGATGGCATGGGATGGGATGGGATGGTGGATGGGATGGGATGCTGTGCGATGGGATGGGATGCAGGGTGGGCGGAAGCAAATAAACATTGGTCAGACCATTTAGCATCAATAACAGAAGTCGACGAACAGCTGGCCGAAGGCCAGGCGCCCACGGCGCAGCCGTGGCGGGGGAGCTCTAGGGGGGTTCCCCCTCGTCAAATAGGGGTTTGGGGGGTCCTCCCCCAAGAAAATTTAAAAATTCAAGACACCAAGATGCATTTTTAGAGCTTAAAAATACTTTTCAAAACTCTAACAAATATATATTTATACTTCACTATAGGCCTAATTATTTCGGCGTCTGTCAATTTACATGTCAAATTTTTGTTCTTTAAAGTATCTTCATGTAACCTGATAATTATTAACGAGAGTTAAATATATGAAACGAACTATATGGAATTATGAAACTGGACCAAATATTCCTGTGCGATGATCGTGATTTTTTATAAACCTATCAACTGCTTTCTCCAAGTCCAAACTGTCCAATTTATCTTTGTGCACGTTAAGCAGCATCACGTTATTTAGACACAGTTGCGTCATTGTAGAGCGCAGATATGTTTTTAGTCGTCGCAATGCAGAAAACGATCGTTCGCTTATTAAAACTAATTATATTGAATAATGATATAATAATAATTATATTAATAATAATTATATTGAACGGACATAAACAATGGCGCTTACAATGGCCGAGCAGCAGATGATCGTTTCTGGTACAGTATCAACAATTAAAGAGATCAACACATGTCTTCTTATAAACATTCTTCAGTTTATTACCGGTACTATAGTTATGTAGAAGTATATATGCGTGTATATACATAAACTATATGTGATTTCAGATCATTATATGCTCGGGATTGCAATAATTGTAGATCCGGCCTGTGCATAACGAAAATGTGTGCTTGAAAAAAATCAAGATCGAAAAAATTATTGGTCCGGCCATGGCCGGACTGGCCGGACCGGCTCTGCCGGCCCTGGGATGGGATGGCATGGCATGGCATGGCATGGCATGGCATGGCATGGCATGGCATGGCATGGCATGGCATGGCATGGCACTGAATATGATGAGATGGGATGGGATAGGATAGGATGGGATATGGGATGGGATGCGGTGCGATGGGATGGGATGGCATGGAATGGGATGGATGGATAGATGGATGCATGGATGGATGCATGGATAGATATAGATAGTTAGATTTTTTGGGGTATTTTCCTTTCAACCAAGCGGTCACCAGCTGATTAACGCCACTGACTTCCTCGGGCAACGCCGGGTATCCCGCTAGTATATATATATATTCAGAGTAAAGCGCAAGTAAGTAATGTGTACGTTGATATACGTGCTCTGTTGCGGCACCGCAGCCACAGACTATCGGATACATGTATCCGTTAGTCTGTGGGGTTTGTCTCACTGATCTCTACTATATTAACTGGATAGCTCTTAGCCTATCAAATGTGACGCCACCGCGCCACCGGCCGCCATCTTGCAACCACTCCTTAAAGCTGAATCTGCCGGTCTGTGCCCCACAACATTTCAAATGAAAAATAAGAAAATGCGACTTATTCTATTATTCAAATTAGCATGAAAAAAAACTTTTATCAATACTTAAGAGATCATATAAATATGGATATGTATCAGGAGTGTATAATAGGGTATAATAGTATATAGTATATATAATAGTATAGTGTATAATAGTATAATAGTCCCTATTATACACTCCTGATATGTATATATCTAGTATATATATCTATATGTTCTCTTTAATTCTAGCTGTATATATCTAGATATATACATATCCATATTTATATAATCTCTTAAAGGGAGAGTTTACTCTAGGTTCTAGGGTTATTTTCAGCTAATTTAGGTTATAATTATGCTACATAAAAAGTTTCATGGTTTAATCACAATTAGAAATATTTAAAAAAAATGTTTTAAAACTAACGACTACAGTTTGATTACAACGACGGTGGCGCCACTCAAAGCGCACGATCTGATAAGTTGCGCAAAACCACTTTCCAGCCAAGGGCTACAGACCGAAGGTGTTTCTTATTTATTAATTTAAAAGCAAA
>NW_014577160.1:203530-211097 GCF_000485595.1 Priapulus caudatus
TCGTACCTAATATCTTCCCCAGAAGGCTCATTGTCGATGATGCAGGAAGGTGTTCACGACTTCATTGGAGTGGCAACAGTATGACGAGTTTCGTCGCGACTAGATTCGTCCTAGTGGAAGTGAAGATGTTATCAATCAAAAAGGTAAAAGAAATAACGATGCTGAAGCTCCCAAGAAGCAGTCCGATGATACGTCGGGATTGAGAACCCTCCGCATCAAGGTCACCCCACAACAATGTTCAATCAATTGAGAAGATGCTTGCAAGAACCGTGATATGCGGAGAACAAAGAAACTTTTCGAGGGGGGAGATAACGAATTACTCGAAATGTAAGTGCTTCATCAAAAAAGGATCCAACGCGCCCCTTATCATCATAGTTTCAATATGCAACAGATTTTTGTGCTTACATTCACCGGAAATCGCGGTATCAGTCAGTTTACCAATGTCCTAATTGTCGCTAGGCTACCAGTCGCTTCCAGAGGGGGTGCTAACTTTTAATGAATTTGTTCCTCGCTTAATGGGTTCTGCAGAGCATTTTTTTGAGTAACACCTATCTGCCACATCGCCTGGGGCGCTGTCTCCGAATCGATATTTTGTAGCAGCCAGTATATATCCCGTTAACATTCAAAAGCACCCACCCGCTCGAAAAGTGTATATTCTCATATATGTCAATTATAACATGTGCATAGTTTAACCTTTACTGTGTATTGAGCATGACTATCCGAAGGTATATGTTCCTAAATTCCTTCTCACTAGATTTGATTCAGACAAGACCAGACGGACGTTCGGCTGTTTAGTTTGCGAACTACCCTTCTTTTTTTGTTTGTGCGTTCTTTTTCCCGCCTCTTTCTTAATGCACTAATTGCGGAAAGCTGTGGTAACTCCATCCTCACTGTCGCTTGAAGAAAGATTTCTGTGTCATTAAATGGTCTTGGAAAATGCTTCTATCACGAAAGCTGGTGAGAACGACTATATACATGCAAAGATGGTAAAATCCCTAAGCAAAGCGGACAACTAGGATTGGTGTGCCATACTAATTGACATGTTGCATGTGGTTTATCGCGATTGACTGTTATGGACAGTTGATTCGGACCGTCATTTGTCATTCCTTCTCCAGGGCCTTATGCTTCCAGTTTCCTTAAGAATGCGATCCCTGGACTCTTGAGCCTTCATGTTGGATTATAACTGTGAACGAAACAGGGAAGAACATACCATAGTCATGTTTGTTATGAGTCACTAGGGAGGACGTCTGGGCTTAGCCTATGCCATTCTTGCAGCTGCTTCACTGGCGCGCGATTCTCGCGTTGCTTTTGCTACAAGCCGACCAAGAAGATGTGGTTTTCTCAAATGAATCAAGTTGCTCCGACGTGGGATGAGGACTGACCAATGAGGCGAGGTATTTAAAACAACTAGGCCTGGTGCCGGCAGTGCGGCGCACAGAACAAGTCATTCCGCCAGGACAGGCACAGAAAAGATACTTGTGGATTTGTGTGCTAATGTATACCTCAAAGAGGGCTGTGTACCAATATCTCAACTGAACTGGCGTTCTCAATGTTCGCAGGCCTCGCAGGTTCTGATGAGTTAAGGGACCTATCCCACGCTTTTATTGGATTCTTCAGATGCGGTACGTCCGCAGGCCTATCAGGCAGGATGGGTGTGGGGTCAAGACACCCTTCACGGTGCAGCATCGAGCCACGCCCCTTCTCTTGAGAATGTGTGGATGGAAACTCTATCGAGTGAACTCAACTCCAACAGTGATCAAAGTCGGACGCAGGGGACGGAGCACGAGCAAGCAAGACCATAACCTCCGAGATCGTGACTAAAAGGCCTGTCATGGCAAAATGCGCTAAGAGACAGATGTCATGTGGCGCTTTCTATTCTGCACTTGCACGCAGGAAGTGCCATAATACTATAATTGAAAGCATGTAGCAGGATGAATAAAGTAAGTGGTGGACTGTGTTATTGTAAGCAAGCTGACTCCGAGGACGATTGCGGCACTGTCAGTCTGTCAGATTTTGACTACAAGTGTACTACTGACCAGGTAACCGGAATTTCGCCAGGAGTCTGAAAGTGTATCATGTGTATCTAATAAATCCTTCTGACTCAAAAAGCCGCCGCCAAAATTGCACTCTAACTTTTTGAGAAAAATAGCCCGAGATATGTGAAAACCTATTTTCGGGCCCGCGAGGTGAAGCCCAAGGAACGATATCACGTCGACTATGACGAAATTTTGGGTTCCAAACGCATGCCCAACGTCGATTCCTTGATGTTTAAAACGCCCAAAATCGACTCTAACATTGCTCAAATCGACCAAAAGAAGGGCAAAGATATGGCAAAGTAACAGTTTCGGCGTCCTTCCCGGCCCATTGGTGGGAGGGGGGGGGTTCCCGGGGTCAAATTTTTGGGCTCCTACAATAAAAATTTTAGTTGAGGAAAACATATGAACCGCAGATTGATACCCAAAAAGTGTCTTTCCATAATGCAGGTAAATTGTGCATACCTCACTGACTTATATATAGTCCACAGTCGCACGTGGAAGTGACGCCAGACGCGCAAAGTGACAGAAAGATGCGATACATAATGCACTACTAGAGCCTTTAATTTAATTAATTATTTTTTTTTTAGGCGTTAGGCGTTAGGTTTAAGTTAGGTTTAGGGTTAGGTTAGGTTTAGGGTTAGGCTTAGGGTTTTTTGTATTTTTTTTTAAGTGCTAGTAGTCATATCCTAAGTGCCTAGTAGTCATATCAATAATGCGTCATCCTAACTGCCGGGCCGCCACCGCGCCATCATGCCGCAATCTTGAGAACCACATCCTCAAAGCTGTATCTGTCCAGGTCTGTGCTCCCACAGGACATTTCAAATGAAAAATAAAAAATGCGGACTTATTCTATTATTCAACATTAGCATGAAATAAAAACTGTTTGATCCCAATACTTAAAGGGACAGTAAGCCATCTAGGATTTACTGCATATAACCTGTAGCTTACTGTAATAACAATTCGTCTATACCTCAGACGTATTTGTTAACCAGATACCTAATTTTAATTTGTTATATATGTCATTACGACAGCTCAACGTCTAGAAATTTGAACCGGCGCCATGACACCGCGACCGTGCTGCCACCCTCGCCGACAAAAGTTGCGTATTTTGACAAAAATCTTACTTTTGTGCAACGTTACAGACCGAGGGCTGAATCCACATAAAGTGAAATTATATTTCTATAGCTAAATGATATTTAACCGAACGATTATTCATTTTAGGCAAAACTTTATCCATATTATAAGTGAAAACTATATGTCGTTTATAAGATATGTAAAATCTTTACTAGTAGTAGTAGTACTAGTAGTCTAGTAGTACTAGTAGTAGTAGTAGTAACAGGAGTCGTCATTATTACTATTAGTATTAGTAACTTACTAGTAACACAGTTTGTCATTATTAGCTCTTGGTAGTAAATAGTACTAGTACTAGTAGTGCTAGTACTTAGTATTAGTAGTACTAGTAGTAGTACTCAGGGCTCGAATTAACCGACGGCACCGACGGCAATAGCCGTCGGTGCCCCTATCAATCGCCGTACTGCCCCTGAAAATCCAACCCGACCGACGGCAGTCACCTGCCTTGCCCTTTTGTGTAATTGCCGTCGGTGCCCTTTAATCTACTGCCCTAGTTTCGTTTGTAAATTTTTTTGTTACTGTACTCCCTTAGCAGAGGGGAGTACAGGGGTCGGTGTTACGGTGTAAGCTTACATGGGGGCATATTGTTTTGTACATTAAAAGCAAGACGATGTTGATGTACTAATTTGTTATGAGTTTTCCTTTATTTTACAAAAGTGCCTTTGTGCCCTTCTCAAATTTTGAGAGTTGCCTTGGTGCCTTTTAAAATTGCCTCTGTGCCCTTCCATTTTAGAGAAAATTCAAGGCGATTTCTCACATGCCCTAAAAAAATTGCCTTGCCCTTCTCGTCGCTTAATTCGAGCCCTGGTAGTACTTACTAGTAATTATTGTAACATGTACTTGTAGTAATAGAAGTATTCGTAGGTGTGGATACAATTGTATCACCCTGAGTGAAGACATGTGTAAACACAATTTGTTGTGTAGTCGAGTAAACAGTGTCTCGCCATGCCACCTTGACTAGGGCAAGTATCCTTCGCTACACTGAAAAAGCGTGTGCAACTGTCGATGGGGTACGAGTCTAGCCGTTAGGCCGGTTACAGCCGGTAATAGCCGCCCCAGCCGCAGGATACGAGGCTATGTGCACATATAGACTGGTACCCGGTTGACAGTTGGACACGCTACACTACATCAGTGTAGCGAAGGATATATGCCAGAGTGAAGGTGGCGAACGGGTACCAGTCTACTATGGATATAGCCTCGTTGCGCCGTCTATCGCACGCCATATGTACTAGACTGATCAACAAAAACAAACAGAAGAAACTTGAAATCCCTTTTTTACAGCAAAGAAAGCGCGCCTAGTAGCGAACAAAGAATTGGGAGCATTTCTAGCAAATGTCTATATACCTGGGTAGTCAAACCTCTCGTGCAATGGGCAGAACTGCTCAATTCAGCGATTATACGGCTTTGGTGTATACCCAAAGGGACCCGTGTAAGGTGATGGAGGGGGGCAGCGAAAGTTGTGTTAGAGTGCCGCTTCGCGCGGATATTCGGCTGCAGATCGTCTAGTAAGTCACACGTCAATGAGTAACCTCTAACAGCACACTAGGATCAAGGATAGTTTGGGACCCCGCAATAACCCCGTAACATCATAAATAATACTAATACTAGTAAACACTAGTAATAGTAATAATATTAATGCTGAAGGGGTCATATCAGGTACTACAGATATGTACCCGAGGTACATATATGTATACACAAAGTGTACCAGACTTGTACTACAGAAGTGTACCCCAACCCTAACCCTAACCCTAAACATACCTCATATAAAAATATAAACATAATACTAAACAACCTAAAACTACCTCGGGTACATATCTGTAGTACCTGATATGACAACGACCCCATCTGCAATACTAATGCAGATGGGGTCGTTGTTGTATCAGGTGTAATTTAGTCATTATTGCATCAGCAGGAGTATACCCTTTATGCACATGTCTTGAGAGTGATGCCCTTCATAAGCTAATCCTCGGGGATATTTAGATTAGTCTAATATGGTTCAGCAAATTCAATAAGCAGTGCAATGTAATAGTGAAATCCTCTAGTGCCTGGCGTACGACTAGGTCATAGTGAAAGTGAGTTTCGTGTACCGACGTGAGATGTCTGTTCGCAGTTCATGGCTCTTGCTCGTTCTCAGCTATGGAATAAATTAGCACCACTCCGTAGTAACCCAGGGTGCGAAACTAACGTGAGTCCGGTGTCCAGGGCTCGAATTAAGCGACGAGAAGGGCAAGGCAATTTTTTTAGGGCATGTGAGAAATCGCCTTGAATTTTCTCTAAAATGGAAGGGCACAGAGGCAATTTTAAAAGGCACCAAGGCAACTCTCAAAATTTGAGAAGGGCACAAAGGCACTTTTGTAAAATAAAGTAAAACTCATAACAAAATAGTACATCAACATCGTCTTGCTTTTAATGTACAAAACAATATGCCCCCATGTAAGCTTACACTGTAACATCGACGCCTGTACCCCCCTCTGCTAATGGAAGTACAGTAACAAGAAATTTTACATGCCTGCTATCAAGAGCGAATAATTATGTTATTATTCCCTCCTGCGACTATCGGTTTTAAACTCATCATTGCAACTACAGCACGCACGCGCACGTGTTATGTTGACTCGACTAAAAACGAAACTAGGGCAGTATATTAAAGGGCACCGACGGCAATTACACAAAGAACATATGAACCCAGATTTGACCCTTAAAAATGTCTTTCATAATTTGCAGATTTGGGCTCTGTTACGTGCATAAGCCTCCTGACTAATAGGCTAAGAGCTATCCAGTTAGTATAGTCAAAGGTATAGTAGAGATCAGTGGTTTGTCTATATTCAGGCCGGTACAGGAGATAATTTGCATATTTTGTCACGTGGTTTGTGTTATGACCAATCAGATGTAATCGCGGTGGAGAAGGCGGGGAGAAGCTGGTGGAGAAGGAGGGGGAGAAGGGAGAAGGTGGTGGAGCCACAGACTAACGGATACGTTGTATCCGTTAGTCTGTGGTGGAGCTTTTGCTATCGTGCGGTAACATGCACTTTGCCTTCGAACAACTGACCATGCCTATGACGATTTCCGGTACAAAGCGGAACTAGGCACTTGATGGGAAAGCACGAAACATAAACAAGATTATTTGTAAAGCAATGTGAGTGAAAACAGCATGACTTGCAGAGTTACACGAAGTTTTCAAGTATCAAAAAACGCATCGATCATAAGGATCTGATAATTTCATCATTCGCAGTTCATCGAAATGCTTCATTTTCATTGCTAACGGTATTAATTAGGTACAGTAATCGTGTCACTGTCACGATGACGATGTTAAATCACATTTTGTTTGGTTTTGGGTGTTTTGTGCACAGATTGTTTGTTGTGATTATATATATGCGTAGTTAGTTATTTACTGCACATTTTGTATTGACTAAACACTTACCCAGCATCCAGATGAGACGGGATACTAGAGAAGCGTTGCCGAAAAGAGGTGTTGATCCGAAGCGCTGAGCGCAGATCTTGCGCACAGTGCCGTGGCAAGGCGCACGCGACCGCGGGAACGTCCTACGACAGTATGCAGCGCTGGCAGCTATGGATCCGTGCACCGAATGCATAGGTCGGCGCATGGATCCATAGCTGCCAGCGAACAGTCTGCAATTTTAGTGGGGGACACAGAGGGCAGACATTTGTGACGTGAACAGTGTTCACTTGTTATAAAAACATAATGTCTTTGTTCGTAACCGAGCTGTGTCATGCGAAATCACAGAAAGACTGACAAAATTCTCGCGTTGGCGAACCTTGCCCAGTAATGGAAATGGCTGCAAGGACAAAGGCTATATAGACTGGGACTCGCTCCCACCTCGATTACCCATCGAGTGACTATATAAGCTAAGCCGAGAGGTGGGAGCGAGTGCCAGTCTATGGGCTATAGGCGGCGCGCAGGCGGCGCACTGCTTTCCAACTCCTGTACGAGCCTCGCCATTGGAACGTTGCAAAAATGTTGCAGCGTTGCGGCGCAAGAATGACGTCACGAAGAGCGCCGGTAGGTGTTTCCTGATTCTGACAGCCATTTCCATTACTGGGCAAGGTTCGCGATCGCAAGAATTTCGTCAGTCTTTGTGTGATTTCGCGTGACACAGCTCGGTTACGAACAGAGACATTATGTTTTTATAACAAGTGAACACTGTTCTTGAAAGAGAAACAAAGATGGAAGCTGTTGGATGTGTATTCGTGCTGTGAAAGTGTCAAATCAAGCGAGCGTCGAGCGAATTTTGGCAGCACGCTTTCCTACCTGCTATATATATTAGTGTAAGCGTGCAACAGTCGCGCCACGAGAGCAATGGCAGCCGGCAGCGTATGTTGGATGTAGGATTTTGACGGAATTTTACAGGAAACTGTCGGCAATAATAGGTGAAAGAGAGTAG
>NW_014577160.1:214892-220400 GCF_000485595.1 Priapulus caudatus
TCCTATTGCGCGGTTGCCTGTGGTGTAGATTCGAGCCCGTGAGTACTACATAGTAGTTACTACTAATACTAGAGGTACTAGCACTACTAGTGACGTAGTACTATTCTAGTACCAGAAGCATATAAGTTGACAGGAACTGTGTTACTAGTAAGGATTACTAATACTCATAGTATATTAATGACCGACTTCCTTTTTACTACTAACCCTGATAGTACACTAGATACTAGTACTGGACTACTGACTTAGTGTACACTGATAGGTACTAGTAGCTACTTACGACTAGGACGTGAATACTAATATGAGTGATAGGTAGCTACTACTACTAACTAGTCTGCGGCAAGAAATGGCGTCTTTGCTGAGCGGGTTAGAATACCCTATATCTAGACACAGGGCAACTTTGAAGCGTTTCAATAAAACTATAATCGCTTAACTAAATACGAAATCTATTTCACACCAAATTCTTAATGTTTTCCTATAGGCTTGCAACTACAGCACGCACGCGCACGTGTTATGTTGACTCGACTAAAAACGAAACTAGGGCAGTATATTAAAGGGCACCGACGGCAATTACACAATTAAATTAAGTTTTGAACTCCAGACTGCAGACTCCCTCATTTTGCTACAGACTCCCTCTTTTTGAGGGCAGGGAGTCCAATGGACTCCTTTGTTCAAAACTTAATTTCTAACCCTAGTGACGGTGACCATTCACAAGATGAACGCACACTGACTGCTGATATCTCGAGTGCATACCGTACATGTACTAGTATATATTGTCTCTGCATGCATGCACCAGGTCTTGTCTGAAATTTCTGTGCTGTGTAAACTGGTCATTAGTTAGTAACCGTTACATATATTAGAACTATTAAATTTCCCTCCGGGGAATTGTATGTTAATTTCTCTTTATTTAGTTAAGCTAATGTTGATGAGTTTGGCAACATTGACTTAATCTGCCGTGGAGGTTGTGAGTGATTGCTTGATATGCAGCTTGCTTTTTAAGAAGCACTGATATTCTTGTACTTTCATGAAACAAGAAATGTAACAACAGCCTGGGAACCAAACTCTGTGTAAAATTTATACGAACGTATGAAAACTAAATCTAGAAACATACAGAAGAAATCTACACCATACAAATTTGCATTAAACTGGCTTGTGATTTTCTGCTGTGATGTCATAGGTTTTGCTGTTTATAAAAACCTTTGACCTATGTGTCCGTATTAGCTGAGCAGAATCAGAATGTGACTGCATCGGACACAATGACATATCTGATTTCTATATGATATGAAAGTGAGGCTAAGAGGGTCTATGTCTCCCAGGGTACTGCCGGAACGTACCCTGGTACTATCTAATATGCCGGACCGTACCTCGTCTACTCCACTAACGAGTCTAGGGATTCACCTACGCCTACTCCCTAACCCTAACCCTAACCCTATACCCTAACCCTAACCCTAACCATATCAAATAGTTACCAGGGTACGTTCCGGTATACCGGACTGTACCCAGGGTACGTTCCGGCAGTACCCTGGGGGACATAGACCCTATGAGCGAAAGTGTAGCTATCTGGTGACCTTCGAGTGAAATACCAGTGCACCTATTCTGGGCTCCCATCTAGCTTATCATTACTACTCTTGGTGTTTGATACTGCATGGCAAGGGTGCCCTACACTTGCTTGTGTGAGAGACGGGTTTGTTTTCTGCGTCTGTGGATTAAAGGTGTCACACACACACACACACACACACACACACACCCAGGTGCGCCTAGATCGACCTATTGTTGAGCAAAGTACTACATATGAAGAACTACGGGCAGCCTAACCCGATTCTCCCATATCTTATCATAAGTATGTTAGATCTGACGATTGTTAGATAAGCCAAATTTTACGTCCTCTGTGAGTCGTTATTATGTAGAGTGAGACACGTTGAGTTGTCATCTTCCCCACCGTCTACCACCGGAGGTGATGGGGATGATTGACTATATGCTTGTTGTGGATTCTCTCTAGCAAAGGAAATTTTCTGGTTATTGTTTGAATTCTCTATGGAATATTCACATCAATAGCGCTCGGGGGCATTATTAACTTTCCTGCATGCATTAACAGTGCAATCCCTGGTTGTGTCATCACGTTAGAATTCTCTATATAGTATTCGTGGTACCGGTACTCTTGGGAGCATTGATCATTAACTTTCCTGTATATGCAGTTCATATTCAATAGTATGCATTAACAGTGCAATCGGTCACTGTAGAGGCAACATTGAATAGAAAATGAGCTTTGTCATTACTAGACATCAGTGTTTAAACATGCTGTCAGCATGACAAGGCAGCTCCCACCTTTGAGACTTGTTATTGTTAAGTAACTGCATGCTGTGTAGTAATTGATGTATGATATACTACTGAAGTAAGATATAGCCAATACCCATGAGTGTGCTGAGAAACTGCTCTTGTCTCTCTGCTATATATATAGCTATTATATTTTATCTTTTCACTTATTGATCAAAAAACCTGTTTTTTTTTCTTCTAGATAACGGATGTTTACTCTATGTCTTATCTCTATTTGCTGGGTATTTTGTACCCTCTTGGTACAGACACTATAACACATCATTATCTTCCCTGTGCTTATGCCTCTTGTTGTCGTTGCACTGAGTACAGTGTATTAGTCGGAACATAGTGTTGATCAACTTTGCTGGAAAAAATTCACTACTTAACCACAATCGGTAACCCGATATCAGTGAATTTAGGGCTCATGGTGATGCTATTTCTAAATTACACAAAGTCGGTTTTAATCAGTTTGAATGTTGTGCTTGATTTCACGTCAAAGCGGTCTGGTCTTCAATGTTTTTTCCGGTTAATAATGTCACAATTTTATGTATGATTTCACGTTACAGCGGTCAGGTCCGGAATGTTTTTTTCAGTTAAATGGTGTCAAAATGTTACATTTGATCTCACATTGTAGCAATCTGGCCTCTTTTTTGCCAAGCCACATCTCAATTTTATGTTTGATTTCACGTTACAGTACTCAGATCTGCAGTATTTATTCAGTTAATCGTGCCACGACGTTACGCTTCATTTCACATTACACTTTACAGCAGCCCCGATTGTGTTTTCTCATTTTCTCACCTAATCACACCTCGCTGTTATGTTCGACGTTGCAGCAGCGGCTGTCAGCTCTGGAGTTGATCATCATCTGTCGTCGTCGCGGAGGCTGAGGCGGTGAGATGACGGGTGAGGCGGAGAACGCGGTGCTGCAGCTGCTGACCACCGTCCACGCGTGCTGCGGGCCGGCGGAGGACGGGTCGTTAAGCCGACTGCGCGAGTATCTCGTGCGCGGCGAAGCCCTCGCGCTCATGGAGAAGCTGTTGGATGAAGACCTACAGGTAGCGACACAGCCGTCTCTGCCGTGGCGTACGTAGCAGGCGCCGTTTTCGTTCTTGCATTTTAAACGGTTTAGCGGTTGATAAGTTAGTGATTATTTTCTTCAGTGTCACGCAGGGTGCGAAATTAACGACTACTTAATCAAATACTTCCTGATTTACTGTCGGATTCCCTGATTTGACATTATGCAGGAGTCCGTGTGACTCCCTGAAAATTCTGCCATACTAACTAGTTCATTCTGGAGCACGGCCTCGCGGAATTACTGTATTTTTTCAGCTAATGTCCAAAGAAAATTTGGCAGACGTGCAACTGCATGAATCTTAAAAAGTAGCACATGCGTTATTGTTAATATCTTTAATTTTGAACCTCAGACTGCGGACTCCCTCATTTTGCTGCAGACTCCTTCTTTTTGAGGGTAGGGAGTCCGTTGGACAAAAGTTAATTTCTACCCCTGAGTGTATATACATTCGTGCATACATGAGTAGATAAGTTCCTTATTTACTCCTTATCCACCACATAAATGAAGAAAATCGTATTAATTAATATGGTGACAAACTCTAGTAATCATAGGAACGTGTAATATTTTCATGATCAGGGTGCATTGTTTTGGGGGGAGGTGCCTTAATTCTATTCACGTGTTTTGTCTTCTGTGTCATCCCGTGTGTGGACTGGCATATTTGTACAGGGCATGTTTGCTTATAGGGATTGAACAGTGTCAAGGAATTGGCAGAGTTGCTGTTATCTCTCTTTCCCATTATGCTCAGCACTGAAATGGACCCTGGGATGTGTATCCAAGGTAGGCCCCATACAATGATATCTCTGAGTTAGTCGCTGTACATAAAGCCGTGTGTAAACCAAGGTATAGATCGTACAAGTGTCATGTTATCCTTGAGCTAGAGGTCAATGAAACCAATATCACGTACCAAACGAACATAATATGATCCTATCCTTGTGGTGTACACTGTACCTTAGTTTAGACTGATCATTTATACTGAAGACATTCCATTAATAATAGATATTACAAATCCTGAAGTAAGTAAATTCATAATGAGTTGAAGAGAAAATAATCGGGTTGGAATAAAATCAACTCTCATCCACAGTGCAATGTAAATTCAATAGTGATGCAGTTTGGTTTGTTATAAGTTCATGAGTATTCTTTAGTGTTCTCTATCCTGGTATCTCACTGTGTTTCGATGTTATTGTGCAGAATTGTTTATTATTATTTTGTTTATTAACAGTTTGTTATTATTAACATTTGGAAACGTCATCGGAGGTTCATCTGCTAATACTACTACTAATAATAATCGAAGTTTTATAATATATGCACGCTTGATTTTCGTTTGCAGACGAGGTGAAGCTAGTGACGTCTCGGGATTATATAACAGAACTGCGCGCCGCTAGTAACATGTTCAGATCCAGGTTTACGGACGAGCAAAGCCAGGCCACAGCAGATGGCGCCTTTGTAGCTGCCGGCTTTCCGCGGAAGTCACAACGGCGACTGGGTAAGCGCAATCGATTACATTTCATAATTCGCGTATTTGTTTATGTTCAAACTTGTTTATTTGTAGTTTAAACTTAAGAGTGAGAGAGAGAGAGAGAGAGAGAGAGAGAGAGAGCGAGAGAGCGAGAGAGAGAGAGAGAGAGAGTGAGAGAGAGAGAGATAGCAACGTATAACAACTGCTCCTAAAACGATCAACTAAAGTGTTCAAACTGTGGATATTATTAATCATTGGTTGATCGATATTCCCAGCCTATTTGTCGGTTAAATCCCACGATATGTAGTTGGTTCTATGCGATCTTCGTAATAAGTCTGAAGACCCAGGCAGTCCTGATTCTGAAATTTTGATTTTTACCATATAACCTATAGTAAAACCAATAAAAATGAGCTAGTCCTGTTCAAAAGTTACCAGTGTATGTTGGAGTCCAGGGGGACCATTCTTTGTGATGATTACTACAATATACTTACTTATAAGTTACTAGGTTTTTATTATTGTTACCGTATATGATCGCGTAATAACCGCGGGCGCCTATAAGCCGCACCTCAATTTGAATCGGGTAACCAAGTATTGCGCCTAGTTCAGGTATAAACCGCACGCATAGTTTTGTCTCTCTTTTATACAGATTGGATATCAAATAACACAATAC
>NW_014577160.1:222264-231056 GCF_000485595.1 Priapulus caudatus
CGATCCGGCGCGCGCCTGCGTCGTCGCCGAGCTCACGCGCTCGCTGCTGTACGTGCTCCACCAGGCGCGCTGCGGCGGCGTGCGGCGGCGAAGCCTGCACGCGTTCGTTGCCGTCGGTCCCTGCTGCTGCATGACGCCGGGCGACGTCATATACCCGCTCGTGCACGAGCTGCGCATCTGCGACGCCGACCGCCGCGCAGCCGTCGTCGCGCACCTCGACACACTGCTGCTGTCGAAGCTAGGGGGCGCTGAGAGCGCGCACGCGGGCTGCGCCGTGTGCTGCGCCGACAGGGAGGCGGTCGTCGCGGCGATGGACGAGGAGGAGGAGGAGGATGGCGCGGTGTCGTGCGGCGACGGCGTGGCGGGGTCGCGGGGTCAGCGATATCTCCGCTGGTCGGAGTTTTCGGAATACCGTGCAGTGATGCTCGCGTGTGATTCGCTGGCGGGCCTCCTGCTGAAGCATGTGTTTCACCTCGCCGTGTCGGGACACGCACCGCTGCGCTGCCAGCTGTTCGCCTGCGTCGTGCTGCCGGTGCTGCGCACGTGGGCGCGTCGCCGCGACGACGACGATTCCCCGGCGACGCCGGCGCCATCTGTGAACGTGATCCGGAGTTGTCTCGGCGTGCTCGTGCTGCTGCTGCCCTCTCCTTCCGTCGTCGCCTCCCTGCTGACGCGCGGCGCCCTCTCACTTCTCGTCGACTTCGTCCGCGCGCCTCCCCTCCGCAAGATGGCGCTGCGAGTGTTTCAGGGACTTGTAATGGCGGAGGAGGCGGCGGGCGGCGGGGGCGCGGCGGCGTCGTCGGCGGCGACGGAGACTTTCCTCGCGATCCTGCGCGAGAAATCGCACGGCGAGTGCCTGCTGCGCTCGCTGCATCGCCGCAGCAGCGGCGACGACGCGCGGCCGGCGGCGCCACCTACGGACGGCGACGACGGACACTTGGCGTTTGTGTCGGACGTTTGGTCGGCGGCTGTGTCGCTGTACCAGAGCAGCGGCGGGTTTCGTCGCGCATTTGTGAGCGAGGGCGGACCGAGTGACGCATTCACACTGCTCTCACACATCCTGAAACGCATCGACGACGTGAGAGGCATGGCCCAGCAGGGGGAGCCACGCGACACGAACCAACAGGGGGAGCCACTTGTTACAGACCAGCAGGGGAAGCCATTTTTATTATTATTATTATTATTATTATTATTATTATTATTATTATTATTACTAGATATTTACTTGAAAGTTACTAGTGTGGGATGATGGTCTTCTCATTCTAACACTGTTCTGTGTGCCTCGTGTTTTATCATCGTCACACACACTTGTCAATCGTTGCAGAGCCATTGTCGCGCATCAGCGGAGCGACGGCCACCAGGCGGCAGCAGCAGTCGCGGCAGTACGTGTCGTCGCGTCGCATGCAGGCGCGTCAGCTCGACCACGGCGCCCTCTACAGTTCGTCGTCGAGCTCCGAGTCGGATGCGCCGCAACAGCTGCGCCCCCTACTGCATTCCACGACGAGTCTAATGGCGATGGCGATTCCGGACAGTGAAGATTCCGACCCGGAATTCCTCGCGTCTAAACCGCCGCTGCCCGCGCGCCGGCGCCCCGACGTCGCCTCACACCAGAGGGCGCCGTCCCACGTGGGGAGCGCAGCGGCAGCGGCGACGTGTGCGCTCGCGCTGCTCTGCAAGCTCGTGTTCGATGAGCCGGCCGTGTCGCGCGGCGCCACCTCGTGGCAGCTGTCGGCGGCGCACGACCTCGCGCGTCTGCTGCGCGGCGCCGTGCGGGGTCGCGCGACCTTCGCGGAGGTCGTCGCCGGATTCCCGCGAGGCTGGCGCGCTTCGTCCGTCGCCACGGTGATCGACGAGATGTGTAAGGCGCTGGTGATAGCGACAATGGCCGTCGGGGGGCGCCGGCAGCAACGTGACGTCGTTGACTCTGGTGTCTTCACCGCGCTCATTAAGATTGCTCACGTACTCAGCAATCACAACAGCAGCAGCAGCGACGGAAACAATAGTAACAGTAGTGATGGCGATGGCAACAGCAGGGTTGGTCGCAGCAGCAATGACATTAACGTTAATGCGCAGTCGTCGTTAGAATCCGGTTGCCACGACGACGACGTCGACAACGAATGCCCGTCCTCTCCCATCGTCAACGGCAACTACGAAAGCAAAGGTTCGGTCGACGCCGACACATCGTCCGATCGATGTCTCGCACATTCCGAACTTGTAGGATGCTCGATAGGAGTAAGAGAAGATGGAGAATTCTCTCGAGAAGAAAGCGAGTGCTCGAGAGCAGAACGAAAAGAGAGAAGAGAACTCGCGCAGCAGGAGGAAGCTGCGCGAGGGGAGAGGGCCGCCACGGACCTTCTCTGGAACACCGTCGCCGGTCTCCTCGTCGCGACCAAGTACGTGACGTCGGCGGCGGCGACGGTCGCCGCGGGCAAGGGCAGCAGCGAGCAGCAGCTGGAGGCGGTGGCGGCGTTGGTCGGTGGCGGCGGGTTGGCTCTCACGTGCGGTCTTGTGCTGAGATTAGACCGGCAAATGCACGCGGCGCTGCGGCGCGCGAGCGAGCGAGAAACAGACGTCGACGGAGGAATCGACGGAAGTCTTGATGCTGCGTCGTCAACAGACGGCGTCGCGAGAGACGGCGAGGTGGGGTCACGGGATGACGCACTCGGTGAAGCGGTCGTCAACGGTCGACTGAGCGGCTGCGATGACGTCACCGCGGCGACGGTTGCCATGGGACCCGGCAAGAGAGCGAGGAATTGTTCGGACGCCGGCGGCGGGAGGCTGACCGGCGAGAGACTGGACAGCGAGGACGAATCCAGCGAGGGGTTGGGCATTGACGGTGATCTCCCGAGCAGTGGGGAAAGCAGCACGGAGGAGGAGGAGGAGGAGGAGGAGGAGGGCGGCGCGCGCATGAAGGTGCACATACTGTTGTGTCTGATCGCGCGCATCGTGCAGGCCGTGAAGCACGCGACGACGCAGCGCGCCCACCGCGCCGCGTGCGAGCGTCGCTCGCACCGCAAGTGCAACTACCGCGCGCGCCGCGATCACCACGGACACGCGCTGCGGCGCCGCGGCGCGGACCCGGCGCGGCTCGGGCTGCGTCGTCGCCGAGCTCAGCGCGCGTCGCTGCATGTACGTGCTCCAGCCAGGACGCGCTGCGCGGCGTGCGGCCGGCGAAGCCGTCTGCAGCGCGTTCGTTGCCGCGGTCCCTGCGCTGGCATGGACGCCGGGCGACCGTTCATATACCCGGTCGTGCAGCGAGCTGGCGCATGCTGCGAGCGACGACGCGGCGCGCAGCCGTCCGTCGCGCACAGCCATGGCGTCGAACACTGCTGCTGTCGAAGCTAGGGGCGCATGAGAGGCGCGCACGCGGCTGCGCCGTTGCTGCCGCGCGACAGGGGCAGGTCGTTCGCGGCGATGGACGAGGAGGAGGAGGAGATGGCACGCGTGTCGTGCGCAACGGGCGTGGCGAGGGTTCGCGGGTTCAGCAGATCATCTCGGCTGGTCGGAGTTTCGGAATACCGTGCAGTCGATCTCGCGTGTGATCGCCTGGCGGGCGCTCCTGCTGAAGCATTGTTTCACGCTCGCGGTGGTCGGGACACGCACCGCTGCGACTGGGCCAGCTTTTCGCCCTGCCGTGCGTGCCTGCCGGTGCTGCGCACGTGGGCGCGTCGCCCGGCGACGCGATTCCCCGGCGACGGCCGCGCCATGCTGGAACGTGATCCGGAGTTGTCCTCGGCGTGCTCGTCGGTGCTGCTGCCTGCAGTCCTTCGTCGTCGCTCGCCTGCTGACGCGGCGGCGGCCCTCCTCCGCTTCTCGTCGACTTCGTCCGCAGCGCCTCCCCTTCGCAAGATGGCGCTGCGAGTGTTTTCAGGACTTGTAATGGGGCGGAGAGCGGGCGGCGCGGGGGCCGCGGGCGCGTCGTCGGCGCGACGGAGACTTTCCTCGCGATCCTCGCGCGAGATCCACGGCGAGTGGCCTGCTGCGCTCGCTGCAGTCGCCGCGGCAGGGCGTCTGACGGCGCGGCCGGCGCGCCAGTCTACGGACGGCCGACGAAGCGGACAGCTTGGGCAGTTTGTTGTCGGACGTTTGGTCGCGGCTTGTGTCGGGCTGTAGCCAGCAGCGCAGCGGCGGGTTCGTCCGC
This sequence comes from Priapulus caudatus, assembly GCF_000485595.1. Lineage (NCBI taxonomy): Eukaryota > Metazoa > Priapulida > Priapulimorpha > Priapulimorphida > Priapulidae > Priapulus > Priapulus caudatus. The sequence continues at coordinate 226,406 of NW_014577160.1, forward strand.
AATTGAGCGAGGGCGACCGAGTGACGCATACACACTCTTCTCACACTCTCTGAAAACGCATCGACGACGTGAGAGCATGCCCCGCAGCAGGGGAGGCCACGCGACACGAAGCCACAGGGGACCACTTTGTACGAGCCAGCAGGGGAGCCACGTGTTTCAAGACCAGCAGGGGGAGCCACGTGATTCGGACCAGCAGGGGGAGCCACGTGATTCGGACCAGCAGGGGGAACCGACTCGTATCGACCAGCAGGGGGGAGCTACGTGATTCGGACCAGCAGGGGAGCCAATTGTTCCCGCCACAAGGCGAATCATGTGATATAGGCCAGCAGGGGACGGCAGGGGCGTGATGCCGGCCAGGAGGAGAGGTGCGCAGTAGTGCTCTACTGGCTCCAGGGGGAGCCACACAGCTGCACAGGATGGGGTTGCAGGCTGTGAGCATCTTGTTCTCATCTGTCTGCAAGGAGTGGCTTTCAGAGCGATCAAGGTTAACTGATCAGGTAGCCTAGGCTTAGGGCCAGACGTGCTTACAATAAATAACCTTCTACTTCTGTCTCACCTCTCACCTCTTCATCTTAAGAGCCCCAGAACCCCTAGTCTCCTCAAATTTGTGTGATACATGTAATAATATCGGCTTACAAAGTGGCAATTCACATGTTTTTATATATATATACATTTATTATTTGTTATTTTAGTGTTTTTTAACGCAGGAACTGCCACACAAGCACTTGTTATTCTTAGTGATCCACGACATTTCTCAGCTAGGCCCAGGCCTATCGATTTGTACATAGCCTAGATTTAACGGACCCATTAGATTAATTAGGTGGCTAACATATTTTTACGGATCCAAACGCTTTGCAGTGTCGTAGCCCAGATTCATCATATAGTTTACCGATCCATTAGGTTATCACTTCGGTGGGCTAAGATCGTCGTCGTGGTGACCGTGATGTGTTTCAGCCCGTCACGGTGAGGGAGGTTGTGGCGGAGAGTGCAGGGACCTGCTATGGACGGTCGGCGCCGCGCAACGCCTGGGCCGCTCATAGCCGTCATCGAACATGCTCATGCAACTGCGCGCTGCAAAGACCGTGGAGGAGATCGAGAAACCGACGACGGAAAATTCGTGAAGGAACTGGAGGGGCAGTATCTGGTGGGTGGCTCCCGGGGCGCGATCAGGGATCACGCATGATGCAGAACAAAATTATTGCTTAACATTAGTCTTCACATTAATTTTTTTCGGGGACATGTTTGTCGAAGACGAAAATTAGTTTAACAATTAACTTGTCTCGTAGACATTGACAGAAACATCTTGAGCTGTGTTTCTTATAGCACGGTGTATAGATGGCCGGTGTATAAGTTTAATGGTTAAAACCAATGTAAAGTGATTTACGCTCACGATTTTTCGAATTTGTAAAATTTGTAAAATTTTTTGTTGGGGCCATTTTTTTACATTACAAGTAACACTTAACAGGAGCTAAAGCTTAACGTCAAATTTCTTACCTGATAAAGATTGTTTCTCAACTAGTTAAAAATCCAAAAAGCCTGGACGAGTTGATATTTAGTGATTTCTAACTGAATTGGGCTTGGCTAATGGGCTATGTGTGGCGTCACGAGTGTATTGTTCACATCGAACAATATAGTAAAATTAAGAAGTTAATGCCGCAATGTAACCATAAAAAGTGAACAAAATACTTATATTTTGTGAAAAAGTGGAAATATTTTTATTTTATTATTTACTGTGACGTAATCACTTTAAGTCTGTAATTGAACTGTAACAATATAAGACTTAATTTTATTTCTGATGATTTTGATGAGATTTTACCATCTTACTCACTAACTTACTCAATGTTTACTCACTAACTTACTCAGTGTTTACTCACTAACTTACTCACTGTTTACTTACTCAGTGTTTGCTGGTCAGTATCAGGAGATAACACAATGAGATTTGACCATCATACTCACTAACTCACTCACTATTTGTTGGTAGATGAACACGAGTGCAGTGAGGGACAGTGACCTGGACAACGATGACGCCCCGCACGGCTACCTGTCCGCGCGCACATGTCCGTACGCTGACGACAGCGACGAGACCGGTTACGACGGAGACAACGAGAACCTGGACGGCTGCCGTGAGTATCGCGTCGCCGTGACGATCGCACGGCTGCTGTCAGATCACCGCACGCACGCGCGTCGCCGCGACGACCACATTCACCGCCGCTCACGATCCCCTCGTTTTACCCGTCATCGCGGCAAGAGCATCCAGTTGTTGGAAATGTCTGTGGTGCAGCGTCGAACTTTAGTCATATGCTTAAATCGTTTTACCCGTCACCTTGGGGATTATCGGCGATTTACTCGTCCTGCCCCTCCTGGTGGCTAACTTTTGATTGTTGCAGCGTAAAGATTGTTTCAGCGTCGTGATTGTTGCAGGGTCACGATTGTTTCAGCATTGTGATTGTTGCAGGGTCGCGATTGTACAGCATCATGGTTGTTTGAGGGTCGCGATTGTTTCAGCACCATGATTGTTTCAGCATCGCGATTGTTTCAGCATCGTGATTGTTTTAGCATCGTGATTGTTTCAGCATAGTGATTGTTGCAGCCTCGTGATTGTTTCAGCCTTGCGATTGTTGCAGGTTCGAGCGACTTCTTATTGCGGCGGACATCCGTGGTCTCCGCCGCCACCGGCGGCAGCGAAGCCGACGCGTCAGAGCTACGTTACGCAGACGTGTGCGGGATGGCAGTGGAGCTGTGGGTGGCGTTCTCTGCATCTCTGCGCGACGGCGGCGGCGGTGACGATGAACTGATCAGACACGTTGCCACGAGGCTACAGCGCGTGACAGTGAGCGCGCGGGACTGCCGGCTCATGCAGCAACAGGTACCGACTGTACGGCCATTACCATGAAGCACATCTCTCACCCTGATTGTTTGCTTACCTAGACCCAGGGCCAGAATCAGAAACAAAATCGGAAACAAAATTACTCTTACGTTAGTCTTAATGTTAACCTTTTTCCATAGGTCGTTGACAGAAACGTTGTTAAGTTGAAATTTTCAAAGTTAAAGTTTCTCATATGTAGTGTATAGAGAATTTAGAGGCCCTCATAATTTCCTCGTGACTTTGTACTTTTTACTCTTTTTTCGTATTATGTTTACTCAGCCAAGCGGGTGTGCCAAAAGTTGAACATGGTCTGTAAACACACGGGCCATACTTGAATGGAAGTGTGATGATGACTTTATTATCAGTATATTTACGATATATGCTGATATATATATATATCAGTATATTTCTCAATATATTGCTATCTATCTGTAGCTGCGCATTTTCTTGCATTTAGTTTTTAGTCATCATTAGTTTTTATTAGTTTTCCTGCATTATTAGTTTTTATTAGTTTTCCTGCATTATTAGTTTTTATTAGTTTTCCTGCGTTATTAGTTTCTCTCTCTCGCGCGTCGTTACAGGGTCTCGCCGTACAGATTCTCGAAGGCTTTTCCTCGACGCTTCGCTCGTCCGACGAGAGAGGCAGCGAGGGAAGACACGCCCTCATCTCTCTGCTCTGTCAGCTGCTCAAGGACAGCGTTACCACGACGACGCTCAGACACCTGCTGCGTCTGTTCTGCTCGATTGTTCCCGACCAACAAGGCGAATCATGTGATATAGGCCAGCAGGGGGAGGCACGTGATGCAGGCCAGGATGGAGAGGTGCGCAGTAGTGGCTCTACTGGCCTCCAGGGGGAGCCACACAGGCTGCACAGGATGGTGTTGCAGCTGGTGGAGCATCTTGTTCTCATCTGTCTGCAGGAGTGCTTCACGATCAAGGTTAACGATCAGGTAGCCTAGCTTAGCCAACGTGCTTACAATAATAACTTCTACTTCTGTCTCACCTCTCACCTCTCACTTAAGATGCTCCAGACTAGTCTCCTCAAATTTTGTGTGATACATGTAATAATATCGCATTACAAGTGGCAGTTCACATGTATTTATATATATATACTTATTTATTTATTTGTTTATTTAGTGTTTTTTAACCAGGGAACTGCCCACAGCACTGTTATTCTTAGTGACCACACATTCTCACTGCCCAGCCTAGATTTGTACATAGCCTAGATTTAACGACCCATTAGGTTATAATTAGGTGCTAACATATTTTTACGGATCCAAACCTTTGCAGTGTCTAGCCTAGATTCATCAATATAGTTTAACGATCCATTAGGTTATCATTCGGGGCTAACATTCGTCGTCGTGGTGACCGTGATGTGATGTGTTTCAGCCCGTCACGGTGAGGGAGGTTGTGGCAGAGGTGAGGGACCTGCTATGGAGGTCGCCGCCGCGCAACGCCTGGGCCGCCATAGCCGTCATCGACATGCTCATAAACTGCGCCTGCAAGACCGTGATGGAGATCGAGAAACCGACGACGGAATTCGTAAAGGAACTGGAGGGCCAGTATCTGGTGGGTGGTCTCAAGGGGGCGATCAGGGATCAGCGCAGATCAGAAACAAAATTATTCTTAACATTAGTCTTCACATTAATTTTTTTCGGGGACATGTTGTCGGAAACAAAATTAGTCTTAACATTAACTTTGTCTCGTAGACCATTGACAGAAACATCGTTGAGCTGTGTTTCTTATACACGGTGTATAGAGGTCCGGTGTATAAGTTAATGTTAA